>NW_027394437.1:0-33238 GCF_049309525.1 Garra rufa | reverse complement strand
CAGAAAACGGCGTTTCAGCACTTAACAAACTTGGTTCTGGCAATGCAAGCTGAAACTCGGTCCAAAATAAAAATTGCAGTCTGTGCATGAATAAAACCTATTTTGCAACACAGAGAAACATATCTGAAGGTGTTAGAAGTGTTTTGCATGATTTTTGAAGTTAGAGTCTGAAATGTCAGAAAACGCCGTTTCAGCACATAACAAACTTGGTTCAGGCAATGCAAGTTTAAACTCGGCCAAAAATTAAAATTGCAGTCTGTGCATGAATAAAACCTATTTTGCAACACAGAGAAACATATCTGAAGCTGTTAGAAGTGTTTTGCATGATTTTTGAAGTTAGACCCTGAAATGTCAGAAAACAGCTTTTCAGCGCAGAACAAAGTTGGTTCAGGCAATGCAAGCTGAATCTCTGTCCCACTTTAAATTTGCAGTCTGTGCATGAATAAAACCTATTTTGCAACACAGAGAAACATATCTGAAGGTGTTAGAAGTGTTTTGCATGATTTTTGAAGTTAGAGCCTGAAATGTCAGAAAACGCCGTTTCAGCACATAACAAACTTGGTTCAGGCAATGCAAGCTTAAACTCGGCCAAAAATTAAAATTGCAGTCTGTGCATGAATAAAACCTATTTTGCAACACAGAGAAACATATCTGAAGGTGTTAGAAGTGTTTTGCATGATTTTTGAAGTTAAAGCCTGAAATGTCAGAAAACAGCGTTTCAGCACATAACAAACTTGGTTCAGGCAATGCAAGCTGAAACTCGGCCAAAACTTAAAATTGCAGTCTGTGCATGAATAAAACCTATTTTGCAACACAGAGAAACATATCTGAAGGTGTTAGAAGTGTTTTGCATGATTTTTTAAGTTAAAGCCTGAAATGTCAGAAAACAGCGTTTCAGCACTTAACAAACTTGGTTCTGGCAATGCAAGCTGAAACTCGGTCCAAAATTAATATTGCAGTCTGTGCATGAATAAAACCTATTTTGCAACACAGAGAAACATATCTGAAGGTGTTAGAAGTGTTTTGCATGATTTTTGAAGTTAGAGCCTGAAATGTCAGAAAACGGCGTTTCAGCACTTAACAAACTTGGTTCTGGCAATGCAAGCTGAAACTCGGTCCAAAATTAAAATTGCAGTCTCTGCATGAATAAAACCTATTTTGCAACACAGAGAAACATATCTGAAGGTGTTAAAAGTGTTTTGCATGATTTTTGAAGTTAGAGCCTGAAATGTCAGAAAACGCCGTTTCAGCACATAACAAACTTGGTTCAGGCAATGCAAGCTTAAACTCGGCCAAAAATTAAAATTGCAGTCTGTGCATGAATAAAACCTATTTTGCAACACAGAGAAACATATCTGAAGCTGTTAGAAGTGTTTTGCATGATTTTTGAAGTTAGACCCTGAACTGTCAGAAAACAGCGTTTCAGCGCAGAACAAAGTTGGTTCAAGCAATGCAAGCTGAAACTCGGTCCAAAATTAAAATTGCAGTCTGTGCATGAATAAAACCTATTTTGCAACATAGAGAAACATATCTGAAGCTGTTAGAAGTGTTTTGCATGATTTTTGAAGTTAGACCCTGAAATGTCAGAAAACAGCTTTTCAGCGCAGAACAAAGTTGGTTCAGGCAATGCAAGCTGAATCTCTGTCCCACTTTAAATTTACACTCTGTGCATGAATAAAACCTATTTTGCAACACAGAGAAACATATCTGAAGGTGTTAGAAGTGTTTTGCATGATTTTTGAAGTTAGAGCCTGAAATGTCAGAAAACGGCGTTTCAGCACATAACAAACTTGGTTATGGCAATGCAAGCTGAAACTCGGTCCAAAATAAAAATTGCAGTCTGTGCATGAATAAAACCTATTTTGCAACACAGAGAAACATATCTGAAGGTGTTAGAAGTGTTTTGCATGATTTTTGAAGTTAGAGCCTGAAATGTCAGAAAACGCCGTTTCAGCACTTAACAAACTTGGTTCTGGCAATGCAAGCTGAAACTCGGTCCAAAATTAAAATTGCAGTCTCTGCATGAATAAAACCTATTTTGCAACACAGAGAAACATATCTGAAGGTGTTAAAAGTGTTTTGCATGATTTTTGAAGTTAGAGCCTGAAATGTCAGAAAACGGCGTTTCAGCACATAACAAACTTGGTTATGGCAATGCAAGCTGAAACTCGGTCCAAAATAAAAATTGCAGTCTGTGCATGAATAAAACCTATTTTGCAACACAGAGAAACATATCTGAAGGTGTTAGAAGTGTTTTGCATGATTTTTGAAGTTAGAGCCTGAAATGTCAGAAAACGGCGTTTCAGCACTTAACAAACTTGGTTCTGGCAATGCAAGCTGAAACTCGGTCCAAAATAAAAATTGCAGTCTGTGCATGAATAAAACCTATTTTGCAACACAGAGAAACATATCTGAAGGTGTTAGAAGTGTTTTGCATGATTTTTGAAGTTAGAGTCTGAAATGTCAGAAAACGCCGTTTCAGCACATAACAAACTTGGTTCAGGCAATGCAAGTTTAAACTCGGCCAAAAATTAAAATTGCAGTCTGTGCATGAATAAAACCTATTTTGCAACACAGAGAAACATATCTGAAGCTGTTAGAAGTGTTTTGCATGATTTTTGAAGTTAGACCCTGAAATGTCAGAAAACGCCGTTTCAGCACATAACAAACTTGGTTCAGGCAATGCAAGCTGAAACTCGGCCCAAAATTAAAGTTGCAGTCTGTGCATGAATAAAACCTATTTTGCAACACAGAGAAACATATCTGAAGGTGTTAGAAGTGTTTTGCATGATTTTTGAAGTTAAAGCCTGAAATGTCAGAAAACAGCGTTTCGGCACTTAACATACTTGGTTCTGGCAATGCAAGCTGAAACTCGGTCCAAAATTAATATTGCAGTCTGTGCATGAATAAAACCTATTTTGCAACACAGAGAAACATATCTGAAGGTGTTAGAAGTGTTTTGCATGATTTTTGAAGTTAGAGCCTGAAATGTCAGAAAACGGCGTTTCAGCACATAACAAACTTGGTTATGGCAATGCAAGCTGAAACTCGGTCCAAAATATAAATTGCAGTCTGTGCATGAATAAAACCTATTTTGCAACACAGAGAAACATATCTGAAGGTGTTAGAAGTGTTTTGCATGATTTTTGAAGTTAGAGCCTGAAATGTCAGAAAACGCCGTTTCAGCACATAACAAACTTGGTTCAGGCAATGCAAGCTTAAACTCTGCCAAAAATTAAAATTGCAGTCTGTGCATGAATAAAACCTATTTTGCAACACAGAGAAACATATCTGAAGCTGTTAGAAGTGTTTTGCATGATTTTTGAAGTTAGACCCTGAAATGTCAGAAAACAGCTTTTCAGCGCAGAACAAAGTTGGTTCAGGCAATGCAAGCTGAATCTCTGTCCCACTTTAAATTTACACTCTGTGCATGAATAAAACCTATTTTGCAACACAGAGAAACATATCTGAAGGTGTTAGAAGTGTTTTGCATGATTTTTGAAGTTAGAGCCTGAAATGTCAGAAAACGGCGTTTCAGCACATAACAAACTTGGTTATGGCAATGCAAGCTGAAACTCGGTCCAAAATAAAAATTGCAGATTGTGCATGAATAAAACCTATTTTGCAACACAGAGAAACATATCTGAAGGTGTTAGAAGTGTTTTGCATGATTTTTGAAGTTAGAGCCTGAAATGTCAGAAAACGGCGTTTCAGCACTTAACAAACTTGGTTCTGGCAATGCAAGCTGAAACTCGGTCCAAAATTAAAATTGCAGTCTGTGCATGAATAAAACCTATTTTGCAACACAGAGAAACATATCTGAAGGTGTTAGAAGTGTTTTGCATGATTTTTGAAGTTAAAGCCTGAAATGTCAGAAAACAGCGTTTCAGCACATAACAAACTTGGTTCAGGCAATGCAAGCTGAAACTCGGCCAAAACTTAAAATTGCAGTCTGTGCATGAATAAAACCTATTTTGCAACACAGAGAAACATATCTGAAGGTGTTAGAAGTGTTTTGCATGATTTTTTAAGTTAGAGCCTGAAATGTCAGAAAACAGCTTTTCAGCGCAGAACAAAGTTGGTTCAGGCAATGCAAGCTGAATCTCTGTCCCACTTTAAATTTGCAGTCTGTGCATGAATAAAACCTATTTTGCAACACAGAGAAACATATCTGAAGGTGTTAGAAGTGTTTTGCATGATTTTTTAAGTTAAAGCCTGAAATGTCAGAAAACAGCGTTTCAGCACTTAACAAACTTGGTTCTGGCAATGCAAGCTGAAACTCGGTCCAAAATTAATATTGCAGTCTGTGCATGAATAAAACCTATTTTGCAACACAGAGAAACATATCTGAAGGTGTTAGAAGTGTTTTGCATGATTTTTGAAGTTAGAGCCTGAAATGTCAGAAAACGGCGTTTCAGCACTTAACAAACTTGGTTCTGGCAATGCAAGCTGAAACTCGGTCCAAAATTAAAATTGCAGTCTCTGCATGAATAAAACCTATTTTGCAACACAGAGAAACATATCTGAAGGTGTTAAAAGTGTTTTGCATGATTTTTGAAGTTAGAGCCTGAAATGTCAGAAAACGCCGTTTCAGCACATAACAAACTTGGTTCAGGCAATGCAAGCTTAAACTCGGCCAAAAATTAAAATTGCAGTCTGTGCATGAATAAAACCTATTTTGCAACACAGAGAAACATATCTGAAGCTGTTAGAAGTGTTTTGCATGATTTTTGAAGTTAGACCCTGAACTGTCAGAAAACAGCGTTTCAGCGCAGAACAAAGTTGGTTCAAGCAATGCAAGCTGAAACTCGGTCCAAAATTAAAATTGCAGTCTGTGCATGAATAAAACCTATTTTGCAACACAGAGAAACATATCTGAAGGTGTTAGAAGTGTTTTGCATGATTTTTGAAGTTAGAGCCTGAAATGTCAGAAAACGCCGTTTCAGCGCAGAACAAAGTTGGTTCAGGCAATGCAAGCTGAATCTCTGTCCCACTTTAAATTTACACTCTGTGCATGAATAAAACCTATTTTGCAACACAGAGAAACATATCTGAAGGTGTTAGAAGTGTTTTGCATGATTTTTGAAGTTAGAGCCTGAAATGTCAGAAAACGGCGTTTCAGCACATAACAAACTTGGTTATGGCAATGCAAGCTGAAACTCGGTCCAAAATAAAAATTGCAGTCTGTGCATGAATAAAACCTATTTTGCAACACAGAGAAACATATCTGA
This sequence comes from Garra rufa, assembly GCF_049309525.1. NCBI lineage: Eukaryota > Metazoa > Chordata > Actinopteri > Cypriniformes > Cyprinidae > Garra > Garra rufa. The sequence goes on along the minus strand of NW_027394437.1, from coordinate 28,007 downwards.
AGGTGTTAGAAGTGTTTTGCATGATTTTTGAAGTTAGAGCCTGAAATGTCAGAAAACGGCGTTTCAGCACATAACAAACTTGGTTATGGCAATGCAAGCTGAAACTCGGTCCAAAATAAAAATTGCAGTCTGTGCATGAATAAAACCTATTTTGCAACACAGAGAAACATATCTGAAGGTGTTAGAAGTGTTTTGCATGATTTTTGAAGTTAGAGCCTGAAATGTCAGAAAACGGCGTTTCAGCACTTAACAAACTTGGTTCTGGCAATGCAAGATGAAACTCGGTCCAAAATTAAAATTGCAGTCTCTGCATGAATAAAACCTATTTTGCAACACAGAGAAACATATCTGAAGCTGTTAGAAGTGTTTTGCATGATTTTTGAAGTTAGACCCTGAAATGTCAGAAAACGCCGTTTCAGCACATAACAAACTTGGTTATGGCAATGCAAGCTGAAACTCGGTCCAAAATAAAAATTGCAGTCTGTGCATGAATAAAACCTATTTTGCAACACAGAGAAACATATCTGAAGGTGTTAGAAGTGTTTTGCATGATTTTTGAAGTTAGAGCCTGAAATGTCAGAAAACAGCTTTTCAGCGCAGAACAAAGTTGGTTCAGGCAATGCAAGCTGAATCTCTGTCCCACTTTAAATTTGCAGTCTGTGCATGAATAAAACCTATTTTGCAACACAGAGAAACATATCTGAAGGTGTTAGAAGTGTTTTGCATGATTTTTGAAGTTAGACCCTGAAATGTCAGAAAACAGCTTTTCAGCGCAGAACAAAGTTGGTTCAGGCAATGCAAGCTGAATCTCTGTCCCACTTTAAATTTGCAGTCTGTGCATGAATAAAACCTATTTTGCAACACAGAGAAACATATCTGAAGGTGTTAGAAGTGTTTTGCATGATTTTTGAAGTTAGAGCCTGAAATGTCAGAAAACGCCGTTTCAGCACTTAACAAACTTGGTTCTGGCAATGCAAGCTGAAACTCGGTCCAAAATTAAAATTGCAGTCTCTGCATGAATAAAACCTATTTTGCAACACAGACAAACATATCTGAAGGTGTTAAAAGTGTTTTGCATGATTTTTGAAGTTAGAGCCTGAAATGTCAGAAAACGGCGTTTCAGCACATAACAAACTTGGTTATGGCAATGCAAGCTGAAACTCGGTCCAAAATAAAAATTGCAGTCTGTGCATGAATAAAACCTATTTTGCAACACAGAGAAACATATCTGAAGGTGTTAGAAGTGTTTTGCATGATTTTTGAAGTTAGAGCCTGAAATGTCAGAAAACGGCGTTTCAGCACTTAACAAACTTGGTTCTGGCAATGCAAGCTGAAACTCGGTCCAAAATTAAAATTGCAGTCTCTGCATGAATAAAACCTATTTTGCAACACAGAGAAACATATCTGAAGGTGTTAAAAGTGTTTTGCATGATTTTTGAAGTTAGAGCCTGAAATGTCAGAAAACGGCGTTTCAGCACATAACAAACTTGGTTATGGCAATGCAAGCTGAAACTCGGTCCAAAATAAAAATTGCAGTCTGTGCATGAATAAAACCTATTTTGCAACACAGAGAAACATATCTGAAGGTGTTAGAAGTGTTTTGCATGATTTTTGAAGTTAGAGTCTGAAATGTCAGAAAACGCCGTTTCAGCACATAACAAACTTGGTTCAGGCAATGCAAGCTTAAACTCGGCCAAAAATTAAAATTGCAGTCTGTGCATGAATAAAACCTATTTTGCAACACAGAGAAACATATCTGAAGCTGTTAGAAGTGTTTTGCATGATTTTTGAAGTTAGACCCTGAAATGTCAGAAAACGCCGTTTCAGCACATAACAAACTTGGTTCAGGCAATGCAAGCTGAAACTCGGCCCAAAATTAAAATTGCAGTCTGTGCATGAATAAAACCTATTTTGCAACACAGAGAAACATATCTGAAGGTGTTAGAAGTGTTTTGCATGATTTTTTAAGTTAAAGCCTGAAATGTCAGAAAACAGCGTTTCGGCACTTAACATACTTGGTTCTGGCAATGCAAGCTGAAACTCGGTCCAAAATTAATATTGCAGTCTGTGCATGAATAAAACCTATTTTGCAACACAGAGAAACATATCTGAAGGTGTTAGAAGTGTTTTGCATGATTTTTGAAGTTAGAGCCTGAAATGTCAGAAAACGGCGTTTCAGCACATAACAAACTTGGTTATGGCAATGCAAGCTGAAACTCGGTCCAAAATAAAAATTGCAGTCTGTGCATGAATAAAACCTATTTTGCAACACAGAGAAACATATCTGAAGGTGTTAGAAGTGTTTTGCATGATTTTTGAAGTTAGAGCCTGAAATGTCAGAAAACGCCGTTTCAGCACATAACAAACTTGGTTCAGGCAATGCAAGCTTAAACTCTGCCAAAAATTAAAATTGCAGTCTGTGCATGAATAAAACCTATTTTGCAACACAGAGAAACATATCTGAAGCTGTTAGAAGTGTTTTGCATGATTTTTGAAGTTAGACCCTGAAATGTCAGAAAACAGCTTTTCAGCGCAGAACAAAGTTGGTTCAGGCAATGCAAGCTGAATCTCTGTCCCACTTTAAAATTACACTCTGTGCATGAATAAAACCTATTTTGCAACACAGAGAAACATATCTGAAGGTATTAGAAGTGTTTTGCATGATTTTTGAAGTTAGAGCCTGAAATGTCAGAAAACGGCGTTTCAGCACATAACAAACTTGGTTATGGCAATGCAAGCTGAAACTCGGTCCAAAATAAAAATTGCAGATTGTGCATGAATAAAATCTATTTTGCAACACAGAGAAACATATCTGAAGGTGTTAGAAGTGTTTTGCATGATTTTTGAAGTTAGAGCCTGAAATGTCAGAAAACGGCGTTTCAGCACTTAACAAACTTGGTTCTGGCAATGCAAGCTGAAACTCGGTCCAAAATTAAAATTGCAGTCTGTGCATGAATAAAACCTATTTTGCAACACAGAGAAACATATCTGAAGGTGTTAGAAGTGTTTTGCATGATTTTTGAAGTTAAAGCCTGAAATGTCAGAAAACAGCGTTTCAGCACATAACAAACTTGGTTCAGGCAATGCAAGCTGAAACTCGGCCAAAACTTAAAATTGCAGTCTGTGCATGAATAAAACCTATTTTGCAACACAGAGAAACATATCTGAAGGTGTTAGAAGTGTTTTGCATGATTTATTAAGTTAGAGCCTGAAATGTCAGAAAACAGCGTTTCAGCACTTAACAAACTTGGTTCTGGCAATGCAAGCTGAAACTCGGTCCAAAATTAAAATTGCACTCTGTGCATGAATAAAACCTATTTTGCAACACAGAGAAACATATCTGAAGCTGTTAGAAGTGTTTTGCATGATTTTTGAAGTTAGACCCAGAAATGTCAGAAAACAGCTTTTCAGCGCAGAACAAAGTTGGTTCAGGCAATGCAAGCTGAATCTCTGTCCCACTTTAAATTTGCAGTCTGTGCATGAATAAAACCTATTTTGCAACACAGAGAAACATATCTGAAGGTGTTAGAAGTGTTTTGCATGATTTTTGAAGTTAGAGCCTGAAATGTCAGAAAACGCCGTTTCAGCACATAACAAACTTGGTTCAGGCAATGCAAGCTTAAACTCGGCCAAAAATTAAAATTGCAGTCTGTGCATGAATAAAACCTATTTTGCAACACAGAGAAACATATCTGAAGGTGTTAGAAGTGTTTTGCATGATTTTTGAAGTTAAAGCCTGAAATGTCAGAAAACAGCGTTTCAGCACTTAACAAACTTGGTTCTGGCAATGCAAGCTGAAACTCGGTCCAAAATTAATATTGCAGTCTGTGCATGAATAAAACCTATTTTGCAACACAGAGAAACATATCTGAAGGTGTTAGAAGTGTTTTGCATGATTTTTGAAGTTAGAGCCTGAAATGTCAGAAAACGGCGTTTCAGCACTTAACAAACTTGGTTCTGGCAATGCAAGCTGAAACTCGGTCCAAAATTAAAATTGCAGTCTCTGCATGAATAAAACCTATTTTGCAACACAGAGAAACATATCTGAAGGTGTTAAAAGTGTTTTGCATGATTTTTGAAGTTAGAGCCTGAAATGTCAGAAAACGCCGTTTCAGCACATAACAAACTTGGTTCAGGCAATGCAAGCTTAAACTCGGCCAAAAATTAAAATTGCAGTCTGTGCATGAATAAAACCTATTTTGCAACACAGAGAAACATATCTGAAGCTGTTAGAAGTGTTTTGCATGATTTTTGAAGTTAGACCCTGAACTGTCAGAAAACAGCGTTTCAGCGCAGAACAAAGTTGGTTCAAGCAATGCAAGCTGAAACTCGGTCCAAAATTAAAATTGCAGTCTGTGCATGAATAAAACCTATTTTGCAACATAGAGAAACATATCTGAAGCTGTTAGAAGTGTTTTGCATGATTTTTGAAGTTAGACCCTGAAATGTCAGAAAACAGCTTTTCAGCACATAACAAACTTGGTTATGGCAATGCAAGCTGAAACTCGGTCCAAAATAAAAATTGCAGTCTGTGCATGAATAAAACCTATTTTGCAACACAGAGAAACATATCTGAAGGTGTTAGAAGTGTTTTGCATGATTTTTGAAGTTAGAGTCTGAAATGTCAGAAAACGCCGTTTCAGCACATAACAAACTTGGTTCAGGCAATGCAAGTTTAAACTCGGCCAAAAATTAAAATTGCAGTCTGTGCATGAATAAAACCTATTTTGCAACACAGAGAAACATATCTGAAGCTGTTAGAAGTGTTTTGCATGATTTTTGAAGTTAGACCCTGAAATGTCAGAAAACGCCGTTTCAGCACATAACAAACTTGGTTCAGGCAATGCAAGCTGAAACTCGGCCCAAAATTAAAATTGCAGTCTGTGCATGAATAAAACCTATTTTGCAACACAGAGAAACATATCTGAAGGTGTTAGAAGTGTTTTGCATGATTTTTGAAGTTAAAGCCTGAAATGTCAGAAAACAGCGTTTCGGCACTTAACATACTTGGTTCTGGCAATGCAAGCTGAAACTCGGTCCAAAATTAATATTGCAGTCTGTGCATGAATAAAACCTATTTTGCAACACAGAGAAACATATCTGAAGGTGTTAGAAGTGTTTTGCATGATTTTTGAAGTTAGAGCCTGAAATGTCAGAAAACGGCGTTTCAGCACATAACAAACTTGGTTATGGCAATGCAAGCTGAAACTCGGTCCAAAATAAAAATTGCAGTCTGTGCATGAATAAAACCTATTTTGCAACACAGAGAAACATATCTGAAGGTGTTAGAAGTGTTTTGCATGATTTTTGAAGTTAGAGCCTGAAATGTCAGAAAACGCCGTTTCAGCACATAACAAACTTGGTTCAGGCAATGCAAGCTTAAACTCTGCCAAAAATTAAAATTGCAGTCTGTGCATGAATAAAACCTATTTTGCAACACAGAGAAACATATCTGAAGCTGTTAGAAGTGTTTTGCATGATTTTTGAAGTTAGACCCTGAAATGTCAGAAAACAGCTTTTCAGCGCAGAACAAAGTTGGTTCAGGCAATGCAAGCTGAATCTCTGTCCCACTTTAAATTTACACTCTGTGCATGAATAAAACCTATTTTGCAACACAGAGAAACATATCTGAAGGTGTTAGAAGTGTTTTGCATGATTTTTGAAGTTAGAGCCTGAAATGTCAGAAAACGGCGTTTCAGCACATAACAAACTTGGTTATGGCAATGCAAGCTGAAACTCGGTCCAAAATAAAAATTGCAGATTGTGCATGAATAAAACCTATTTTGCAACACAGAGAAACATATCTGAAGGTGTTAGAAGTGTTTTGCATGATTTTTGAAGTTAGAGCCTGAAATGTCAGAAAACGGCGTTTCAGCACTTAACAAACTTGGTTCTGGCAATGCAAGCTGAAACTCGGTCCAAAATTAAAATTGCAGTCTGTGCATGAATAAAACCTATTTTGCAACACAGAGAAACATATCTGAAGGTGTTAGAAGTGTTTTGCATGATTTTTGAAGTTAAAGCCTGAAATGTCAGAAAACAGCGTTTCAGCACATAACAAACTTGGTTCAGGCAATGCAAGCTGAAACTCGGCCAAAACTTAAAATTGCAGTCTGTGCATGAATAAAACCTATTTTGCAACACAGAGAAACATATCTGAAGGTGTTAGAAGTGTTTTGCATGATTTTTGAAGTTAGAGCCTGAAATGTCAGAAAACGGCGTTTCAGCACATAACAAACTTGGTTATGGCAATGCAAGCTGAAACTCGGTCCAAAATAAAAATTGCAGTCTGTGCATGAATAAAACCTATTTTGCAACACAGAGAAACATATCTGAAGGTGTTAGAAGTGTTTTGCATGATTTTTGAAGTTAGAGCCTGAAATGTCAGAAAACGCCGTTTCAGCACATAACAAACTTGGTTCAGGCAATGCAAGCTTAAACTCTGCCAAAAATTAAAATTGCAGTCTGTGCATGAATAAAACCTATTTTGCAACACAGAGAAACATATCTGAAGCTGTTAGAAGTGTTTTGCATGATTTTTGAAGTTAGACCCTGAAATGTCAGAAAACAGCTTTTCAGCGCAGAACAAAGTTGGTTCAGGCAATGCAAGCTGAATCTCTGTCCCACTTTAAATTTACACTCTGTGCATGAATAAAACCTATTTTGCAACACAGAGAAACATATCTGAAGGTGTTAGAAGTGTTTTGCATGATTTTTGAAGTTAGAGCCTGAAATGTCAGAAAACGGCGTTTCAGCACATAACAAACTTGGTTATGGCAATGCAAGCTGAAACTCGGTCCAAAATAAAAATTGCAGATTGTGCATGAATAAAACCTATTTTGCAACACAGAGAAACATATCTGAAGGTGTTAGAAGTGTTTTGCATGATTTTTGAAGTTAGAGCCTGAAATGTCAGAAAACGGCGTTTCAGCACTTAACAAACTTGGTTCTGGCAATGCAAGCTGAAACTCGGTCCAAAATTAAAATTGCAGTCTGTGCATGAATAAAACCTATTTTGCAACACAGAGAAACATATCTGAAGGTGTTAGAAGTGTTTTGCATGATTTTTGAAGTTAAAGCCTGAAATGTCAGAAAACAGCGTTTCAGCACATAACAAACTTGGTTCAGGCAATGCAAGCTGAAACTCGGCCAAAACTTAAAATTGCAGTCTGTGCATGAATAAAACCTATTTTGCAACACAGAGAAACATATCTGAAGGTGTTAGAAGTGTTTTGCATGATTTTTTAAGTTAGAGCCTGAAATGTCAGAAAACAGCGTTTCAGCACTTAACAAACTTGGTTCTGGCAATGCAAGCTGAAACTCGGTCCAAAATTAAAATTGCAGTCTGTGCATGAATAAAACCTATTTTGCAACACAGAGAAACATATCTGAAGCTGTTAGAAGTGTTTTGCATGATTTTTGAAGTTAGACCCTGAAATGTCAGAAAACAGCTTTTCAGCGCAGAACAAAGTTGGTTCAGGCAATGCAAGCTGAATCTCTGTCCCACTTTAAATTTGCAGTCTGTGCATGAATAAAACCTATTTTGCAACACAGAGAAACATATCTGAAGGTGTTAGAAGTGTTTTGCATGATTTTTGAAGTTAGAGCCTGAAATGTCAGAAAACGCCGTTTCAGCACATAACAAACTTGGTTCAGGCAATGCAAGCTTAAACTCGGCCAAAAATTAAAATTGCAGTCTGTGCATGAATAAAACCTATTTTGCAACACAGAGAAACATATCTGAAGGTGTTAGAAGTGTTTTGCATGATTTTTGAAGTTAAAGCCTGAAATGTCAGAAAACAGCGTTTCAGCACATAACAAACTTGGTTCAGGCAATGCAAGCTGAAACTCGGCCAAAACTTAAAATTGCAGTCTGTGCATGAATAAAACCTATTTTGCAACACAGAGAAACATATCTGAAGGTGTTAGAAGTGTTTTGCATGATTTTTTAAGTTAAAGCCTGAAATGTCAGAAAACAGCGTTTCAGCACTTAACAAACTTGGTTCTGGCAATGCAAGCTGAAACTCGGTCCAAAATTAATATTGCAGTCTGTGCATGAATAAAACCTATTTTGCAACACAGAGAAACATATCTGAAGGTGTTAGAAGTGTTTTGCATGATTTTTGAAGTTAGAGCCTGAAATGTCAGAAAACGGCGTTTCAGCACTTAACAAACTTGGTTCTGGCAATGCAAGCTGAAACTCGGTCCAAAATTAAAATTGCAGTCTCTGCATGAATAAAACCTATTTTGCAACACAGAGAAACATATCTGAAGGTGTTAAAAGTGTTTTGCATGATTTTTGAAGTTAGACCCTGAAATGTCAGAAAACGCCGTTTCAGCACATAACAAACTTGGTTCAGGCAATGCAAGCTGAAACTCGGCCCAAAATTAAAATTGCAGTCTGTGCATGAATAAAACCTATTTTGCAACACAGAGAAACATATCTGAAGGTGTTAGAAGTGTTTTGCATGATTTTTTAAGTTAAAGCCTGAAATGTCAGAAAACAGCGTTTCGGCACTTAACATACTTGGTTCTGGCAATGCAAGCTGAAACTCGGTCCAAAATTAATATTGCAGTCTGTGCATGAATAAAACCTATTTTGCAACACAGAGAAACATATCTGAAGGTGTTAGAAGTGTTTTGCATGATTTTTGAAGTTAGAGCCTGAAATGTCAGAAAACGGCGTTTCAGCACATAACAAACTTGGTTATGGCAATGCAAGCTGAAACTCGGTCCAAAATAAAAATTGCAGTCTGTGCATGAATAAAACCTATTTTGCAACACAGAGAAACATATCTGAAGGTGTTAGAAGTGTTTTGCATGATTTTTGAAGTTAGAGCCTGAAATGTCAGAAAACGCCGTTTCAGCACATAACAAACTTGGTTCAGGCAATGCAAGCTTAAACTCTGCCAAAAATTAAAATTGCAGTCTGTGCATGAATAAAACCTATTTTGCAACACAGAGAAACATATCTGAAGCTGTTAGAAGTGTTTTGCATGATTTTTGAAGTTAGACCCTGAAATGTCAGAAAACAGCTTTTCAGCGCAGAACAAAGTTGGTTCAGGCAATGCAAGCTGAATCTCTGTCCCACTTTAAAATTACACTCTGTGCATGAATAAAACCTATTTTGCAACACAGAGAAACATATCTGAAGGTATTAGAAGTGTTTTGCATGATTTTTGAAGTTAGAGCCTGAAATGTCAGAAAACGGCGTTTCAGCACATAACAAACTTGGTTATGGCAATGCAAGCTGAAACTCGGTCCAAAATAAAAATTGCAGATTGTGCATGAATAAAATCTATTTTGCAACACAGAGAAACATATCTGAAGGTGTTAGAAGTGTTTTGCATGATTTTTGAAGTTAGAGCCTGAAATGTCAGAAAACGGCGTTTCAGCACTTAACAAACTTGGTTCTGGCAATGCAAGCTGAAACTCGGTCCAAAATTAAAATTGCAGTCTGTGCATGAATAAAACCTATTTTGCAACACAGAGAAACATATCTGAAGGTGTTAGAAGTGTTTTGCATGATTTTTGAAGTTAAAGCCTGAAATGTCAGAAAACAGCGTTTCAGCACATAACAAACTTGGTTCAGGCAATGCAAGCTGAAACTCGGCCAAAACTTAAAATTGCAGTCTGTGCATGAATAAAACCTATTTTGCAACACAGAGAAACATATCTGAAGGTGTTAGAAGTGTTTTGCATGATTTATTAAGTTAGAGCCTGAAATGTCAGAAAACAGCGTTTCAGCACTTAACAAACTTGGTTCTGGCAATGCAAGCTGAAACTCGGTCCAAAATTAAAATTGCACTCTGTGCATGAATAAAACCTATTTTGCAACACAGAGAAACATATCTGAAGCTGTTAGAAGTGTTTTGCATGATTTTTGAAGTTAGACCCAGAAATGTCAGAAAACAGCTTTTCAGCGCAGAACAAAGTTGGTTCAGGCAATGCAAGCTGAATCTCTGTCCCACTTTAAATTTGCAGTCTGTGCATGAATAAAACCTATTTTGCAACACAGAGAAACATATCTGAAGGTGTTAGAAGTGTTTTGCATGATTTTTGAAGTTAGAGCCTGAAATGTCAGAAAACGCCGTTTCAGCACATAACAAACTTGGTTCAGGCAATGCAAGCTTAAACTCGGCCAAAAATTAAAATTGCAGTCTGTGCATGAATAAAACCTATTTTGCAACACAGAGAAACATATCTGAAGGTGTTAGAAGTGTTTTGCATGATTTTTGAAGTTAAAGCCTGAAATGTCAGAAAACAGCGTTTCAGCACTTAACAAACTTGGTTCTGGCAATGCAAGCTGAAACTCGGTCCAAAATTAATATTGCAGTCTGTGCATGAATAAAACCTATTTTGCAACACAGAGAAACATATCTGAAGGTGTTAGAAGTGTTTTGCATGATTTTTGAAGTTAGAGCCTGAAATGTCAGAAAACGGCGTTTCAGCACTTAACAAACTTGGTTCTGGCAATGCAAGCTGAAACTCGGTCCAAAATTAAAATTGCAGTCTCTGCATGAATAAAACCTATTTTGCAACACAGAGAAACATATCTGAAGGTGTTAAAAGTGTTTTGCATGATTTTTGAAGTTAGAGCCTGAAATGTCAGAAAACGCCGTTTCAGCACATAACAAACTTGGTTCAGGCAATGCAAGCTTAAACTCGGCCAAAAATTAAAATTGCAGTCTGTGCATGAATAAAACCTATTTTGCAACACAGAGAAACATATCTGAAGCTGTTAGAAGTGTTTTGCATGATTTTTGAAGTTAGACCCTGAACTGTCAGAAAACAGCGTTTCAGCGCAGAACAAAGTTGGTTCAAGCAATGCAAGCTGAAACTCGGTCCAAAATTAAAATTGCAGTCTGTGCATGAATAAAACCTATTTTGCAACATAGAGAAACATATCTGAAGCTGTTAGAAGTGTTTTGCATGATTTTTGAAGTTAGACCCTGAAATGTCAGAAAACAGCTTTTCAGCACATAACAAACTTGGTTATGGCAATGCAAGCTGAAACTCGGTCCAAAATAAAAATTGCAGTCTGTGCATGAATAAAACCTATTTTGCAACACAGAGAAACATATCTGAAGGTGTTAGAAGTGTTTTGCATGATTTTTGAAGTTAGAGTCTGAAATGTCAGAAAACGCCGTTTCAGCACATAACAAACTTGGTTCAGGCAATGCAAGTTTAAACTCGGCCAAAAATTAAAATTGCAGTCTGTGCATGAATAAAACCTATTTTGCAACACAGAGAAACATATCTGAAGCTGTTAGAAGTGTTTTGCATGATTTTTGAAGTTAGACCCTGAAATGTCAGAAAACGCCGTTTCAGCACATAACAAACTTGGTTCAGGCAATGCAAGCTGAAACTCGGCCCAAAATTAAAATTGCAGTCTGTGCATGAATAAAACCTATTTTGCAACACAGAGAAACATATCTGAAGGTGTTAGAAGTGTTTTGCATGATTTTTGAAGTTAAAGCCTGAAATGTCAGAAAACAGCGTTTCGGCACTTAACATACTTGGTTCTGGCAATGCAAGCTGAAACTCGGTCCAAAATTAATATTGCAGTCTGTGCATGAATAAAACCTATTTTGCAACACAGAGAAACATATCTGAAGGTGTTAGAAGTGTTTTGCATGATTTTTGAAGTTAGAGCCTGAAATGTCAGAAAACGGCGTTTCAGCACATAACAAACTTGGTTATGGCAATGCAAGCTGAAACTCGGTCCAAAATAAAAATTGCAGTCTGTGCATGAATAAAACCTATTTTGCAACACAGAGAAACATATCTGAAGGTGTTAGAAGTGTTTTGCATGATTTTTGAAGTTAGAGCCTGAAATGTCAGAAAACGCCGTTTCAGCACATAACAAACTTGGTTCAGGCAATGCAAGCTTAAACTCTGCCAAAAATTAAAATTGCAGTCTGTGCATGAATAAAACCTATTTTGCAACACAGAGAAACATATCTGAAGCTGTTAGAAGTGTTTTGCATGATTTTTGAAGTTAGACCCTGAAATGTCAGAAAACAGCTTTTCAGCGCAGAACAAAGTTGGTTCAGGCAATGCAAGCTGAATCTCTGTCCCACTTTAAATTTACACTCTGTGCATGAATAAAACCTATTTTGCAACACAGAGAAACATATCTGAAGGTGTTAGAAGTGTTTTGCATGATTTTTGAAGTTAGAGCCTGAAATGTCAGAAAACGGCGTTTCAGCACATAACAAACTTGGTTATGGCAATGCAAGCTGAAACTCGGTCCAAAATAAAAATTGCAGATTGTGCATGAATAAAACCTATTTTGCAACACAGAGAAACATATCTGAAGGTGTTAGAAGTGTTTTGCATGATTTTTGAAGTTAGAGCCTGAAATGTCAGAAAACGGCGTTTCAGCACTTAACAAACTTGGTTCTGGCAATGCAAGCTGAAACTCGGTCCAAAATTAAAATTGCAGTCTGTGCATGAATAAAACCTATTTTGCAACACAGAGAAACATATCTGAAGGTGTTAGAAGTGTTTTGCATGATTTTTGAAGTTAAAGCCTGAAATGTCAGAAAACAGCGTTTCAGCACATAACAAACTTGGTTCAGGCAATGCAAGCTGAAACTCGGCCAAAACTTAAAATTGCAGTCTGTGCATGAATAAAACCTATTTTGCAACACAGAGAAACATATCTGAAGGTGTTAGAAGTGTTTTGCATGATTTTTGAAGTTAGAGCCTGAAATGTCAGAAAACGGCGTTTCAGCACATAACAAACTTGGTTATGGCAATGCAAGCTGAAACTCGGTCCAAAATAAAAATTGCAGTCTGTGCATGAATAAAACCTATTTTGCAACACAGAGAAACATATCTGAAGGTGTTAGAAGTGTTTTGCATGATTTTTGAAGTTAGAGCCTGAAATGTCAGAAAACGCCGTTTCAGCACATAACAAACTTGGTTCAGGCAATGCAAGCTTAAACTCTGCCAAAAATTAAAATTGCAGTCTGTGCATGAATAAAACCTATTTTGCAACACAGAGAAACATATCTGAAGCTGTTAGAAGTGTTTTGCATGATTTTTGAAGTTAGACCCTGAAATGTCAGAAAACAGCTTTTCAGCGCAGAACAAAGTTGGTTCAGGCAATGCAAGCTGAATCTCTGTCCCACTTTAAATTTACACTCTGTGCATGAATAAAACCTATTTTGCAACACAGAGAAACATATCTGAAGGTGTTAGAAGTGTTTTGCATGATTTTTGAAGTTAGAGCCTGAAATGTCAGAAAACGGCGTTTCAGCACATAACAAACTTGGTTATGGCAATGCAAGCTGAAACTCGGTCCAAAATAAAAATTGCAGATTGTGCATGAATAAAACCTATTTTGCAACACAGAGAAACATATCTGAAGGTGTTAGAAGTGTTTTGCATGATTTTTGAAGTTAGAGCCTGAAATGTCAGAAAACGGCGTTTCAGCACTTAACAAACTTGGTTCTGGCAATGCAAGCTGAAACTCGGTCCAAAATTAAAATTGCAGTCTGTGCATGAATAAAACCTATTTTGCAACACAGAGAAACATATCTGAAGGTGTTAGAAGTGTTTTGCATGATTTTTGAAGTTAAAGCCTGAAATGTCAGAAAACAGCGTTTCAGCACATAACAAACTTGGTTCAGGCAATGCAAGCTGAAACTCGGCCAAAACTTAAAATTGCAGTCTGTGCATGAATAAAACCTATTTTGCAACACAGAGAAACATATCTGAAGGTGTTAGAAGTGTTTTGCATGATTTTTTAAGTTAGAGCCTGAAATGTCAGAAAACAGCGTTTCAGCACTTAACAAACTTGGTTCTGGCAATGCAAGCTGAAACTCGGTCCAAAATTAAAATTGCAGTCTGTGCATGAATAAAACCTATTTTGCAACACAGAGAAACATATCTGAAGCTGTTAGAAGTGTTTTGCATGATTTTTGAAGTTAGACCCTGAAATGTCAGAAAACAGTTTTTCAGCGCAGAACAAAGTTGGTTCAGGCAATGCAAGCTTAATCTCTGTCCCACTTTAAATTTGCAGTCTGTGCATGAATAAAACCTATTTTGCAACACAGAGAAACATATCTGAAGGTGTTAGAAGTGTTTTGCATGATTTTTGAAGTTAGAGCCTGAAATGTCAGAAAACGCCGTTTCAGCACATAACAAACTTGGTTCAGGCAATGCAAGCTTAAACTCGGCCAAAAATTAAAATTGCAGTCTGTGCATGAATAAAACCTATTTTGCAACACAGAGAAACATATCTGAAGGTGTTAGAAGTGTTTTGCATGATTTTTGAAGTTAAAGCCTGAAATGTCAGAAAACAGCGTTTCAGCACATAACAAACTTGGTTCAGGCAATGCAAGCTGAAACTCGGCCAAAACTTAAAATTGCAGTCTGTGCATGAATAAAACCTATTTTGCAACACAGAGAAACATATCTGAAGGTGTTAGAAGTGTTTTGCATGATTTTTTAAGTTAAAGCCTGAAATGTCAGAAAACAGCGTTTCAGCACTTAACAAACTTGGTTCTGGCAATGCAAGCTGAAACTCGGTCCAAAATTAATATTGCAGTCTGTGCATGAATAAAACCTATTTTGCAACACAGAGAAACATATCTGAAGGTGTTAGAAGTGTTTTGCATGATTTTTGAAGTTAGAGCCTGAAATGTCAGAAAACGGCGTTTCAGCACTTAACAAACTTGGTTCTGGCAATGCAAGCTGAAACTCGGTCCAAAATTAAAATTGCAGTCTCTGCATGAATAAAACCTATTTTGCAACACAGAGAAACATATCTGAAGGTGTTAAAAGTGTTTTGCATGATTTTTGAAGTTAGAGCCTGAAATGTCAGAAAACGCCGTTTCAGCACATAACAAACTTGGTTCAGGCAATGCAAGCTTAAACTCGGCCAAAAATTAAAATTGCAGTCTGTGCATGAATAAAACCTATTTTGCAACACAGAGAAACATATCTGAAGCTGTTAGAAGTGTTTTGCATGATTTTTGAAGTTAGACCCTGAACTGTCAGAAAACAGCGTTTCAGCGCAGAACAAAGTTGGTTCAAGCAATGCAAGCTGAAACTCGGTCCAAAATTAAAATTGCAGTCTGTGCATGAATAAAACCTATTTTGCAACACAGAGAAACATATCTGAAGGTGTTAGAAGTGTTTTGCATGATTTTTGAAGTTAGAGCCTGAAATGTCAGAAAACGCCGTTTCAGCACATAACAAACTTGGTTCAGGCAATGCAAGCTTAAACTCGTCCAAAAATTAAAATTGCAGTCTGTGCATGAATAAAACCTATTTTGCAACATAGAGAAACATATCTGAAGCTGTTAGAAGTGTTTTGCATGATTTTTGAAGTTAGACCCTGAAATGTCAGAAAACAGCTTTTCAGCGCAGAACAAAGTTGGTTCAGGCAATGCAAGCTGAATCTCTGTCCCACTTTAAATTTACACTCTGTGCATGAATAAAACCTATTTTGCAACACAGAGAAACATATCTGAAGGTGTTAGAAGTGTTTTGCATGATTTTTGAAGTTAGAGCCTGAAATGTCAGAAAACGGCGTTTCAGCACATAACAAACTTGGTTATGGCAATGCAAGCTGAAACTCGGTCCAAAATAAAAATTGCAGTCTGTGCATGAATAAAACCTATTTTGCAACACAGAGAAACATATCTGAAGGTGTTAGAAGTGTTTTGCATGATTTTTGAAGTTAGAGCCTGAAATGTCAGAAAACGGCGTTTCAGCACATAACAAACTTGGTTATGGCAATGCAAGCTGAAACTCGGTCCAAAATAAAAATTGCAGTCTGTGCATGAATAAAACCTATTTTGCAACACAGAGAAACATATCTGAAGGTGTTAGAAGTGTTTTGCATGATTTTTGAAGTTAGAGCCTGAAATGTCAGAAAACAGCGTTTCAGCACTTAACAAACTTGGTTCTGGCAATGCAAGCTGAAACTCGGTCCAAAATTAAAATTGCAGTCTGTGCATGAATAAAACCTATTTTGCAACACAGAGAAACATATCTGAAGGTGTTAGAAGTGTTTTGCATGATTTTTTAAGTTAGAGCCTGAAATGTCAGAAAACAGCGTTCAGCACTTAACAAACTTGGTTCTGGCAATGCAAGCTGAAACTCGGTCCAAAATTAAAATTGCAGTCTGTGCATGAATAAAACCTATTTTGCAACACAGAGAAACATATCTGAAGCTGTTAGAAGTGTTTTGCATGATTTTTGAAGTTAGACCCTGAAATGTCAGAAAACAGCTTTTCAGCGCAGAACAAAGTTGGTTCAGGCAATGCAAGCTGAATCTCTGTCCCACTTTAAATTTGCAGTCTGTGCATGAATAAAACCTATTTTGCAACACAGAGAAACATATCTGAAGGTGTTAGAAGTGTTTTGCATGATTTTTGAAGTTAGAGCCTGAAATGTCAGAAAACGCCGTTTCAGCACATAACAAACTTGGTTCAGGCAATGCAAGCTTAAACTCGGCCAAAAATTAAAATTGCAGTCTGTGCATGAATAAAACCTATTTTGCAACACAGAGAAACATATCTGAAGGTGTTAGAAGTGTTTTGCATGATTTTTGAAGTTAAAGCCTGAAATGTCAGAAAACAGCGTTTCAGCACATAACAAACTTGGTTCAGGCAATGCAAGCTGAAACTCTGCCAAAACTTAAAATTGCAGTCTGTGCATGAATAAAACCTATTTTGCAACACAGAGAAACATATCTGAAGGTGTTAGAAGTGTTTTGCATGATTTTTTAAGTTAAAGCCTGAAATGTCAGAAAACAGCGTTTCAGCACTTAACAAACTTGGTTCTGGCAATGCAAGCTGAAACTCGGTCCAAAATTAATATTGCAGTCTGTGCATGAATAAAACCTATTTTGCAACACAGAGAAACATATCTGAAGGTGTTAGAAGTGTTTTGCATGATTTTTGAAGTTAGAGCCTGAAATGTCAGAAAACGGCGTTTCAGCACTTAACAAACTTGGTTCTGGCAATGCAAGCTGAAACTCGGTCCAAAATTAAAATTGCAGTCTCTGCATGAATAAAACCTATTTTGCAACACAGAGAAACATATCTGAAGCTGTTAGAAGTGTTTTGCATGATTTTTGAAGTTAGACCCTGAAATGTCAGAAAACGCCGTTTCAGCACATAACAAACTTGGTTCAGGCAATGCAAGCTGAAACTCGGCCCAAAATTAAAATTGCAGTCTGTGCATGAATAAAACCTATTTTGCAACACAGAGAAACATATCTGAAGGTGTTAGAAGTGTTTTGCATGATTTTTTAAGTTAAAGCCTGAAATGTCAGAAAACAGCGTTTCGGCACTTAACATACTTGGTTCTGGCAATGCAAGCTGAAACTCGGTCCAAAATTAATATTGCAGTCTGTGCATGAATAAAACCTATTTTGCAACACAGAGAAACATATCTGAAGGTGTTAGAAGTGTTTTGCATGATTTTTGAAGTTAGAGCCTGAAATGTCAGAAAACGGCGTTTCAGCACATAACAAACTTGGTTATGGCAATGCAAGCTGAAACTCGGTCCAAAATAAAAATTGCAGTCTGTGCATGAATAAAACCTATTTTGCAACACAGAGAAACATATCTGAAGGTGTTAGAAGTGTTTTGCATGATTTTTGAAGTTAGAGCCTGAAATGTCAGAAAACGCCGTTTCAGCACATAACAAACTTGGTTCAGGCAATGCAAGCTTAAACTCTGCCAAAAATTAAAATTGCAGTCTGTGCATGAATAAAACCTATTTTGCAACACAGAGAAACATATCTGAAGCTGTTAGAAGTGTTTTGCATGATTTTTGAAGTTAGACCCTGAAATGTCAGAAAACAGCTTTTCAGCGCAGAACAAAGTTGGTTCAGGCAATGCAAGCTGAATCTCTGTCCCACTTTAAATTTACACTCTGTGCATGAATAAAACCTATTTTGCAACACAGAGAAACATATCTGAAGGTGTTAGAAGTGTTTTGCATGATTTTTGAAGTTAGAGCCTGAAATGTCAGAAAACGGCGTTTCAGCACATAACAAACTTGGTTATGGCAATGCAAGCTGAAACTCAGTCCAAAATAAAAATTGCAGATTGTGCATGAATAAAACCTATTTTGCAACACAGAGAAACATATCTGAAGGTGTTAGAAGTGTTTTGCATGATTTTTGAAGTTAGAGCCTGAAATGTCAGAAAACGGCGTTTCAGCACTTAACAAACTTGGTTCTGGCAATGCAAGCTGAAACTCGGTCCAAAATTAAAATTGCAGTCTGTGCATGAATAAAACCTATTTTGCAACACAGAGAAACATATCTGAAGGTGTTAGAAGTGTTTTGCATGATTTTTGAAGTTAAAGCCTGAAATGTCAGAAAACAGCGTTTCAGCACATAACAAACTTGGTTCTGGCAATGCAAGCTGAAACTCGGTCCAAAATTAAAATTGCAGTCTGTGCATGAATAAAACCTATTTTGCAACACAGAGAAACATATCTGAAGCTGTTAGAAGTGTTTTGCATGATTTTTGAAGTTAGACCCTGAAATGTCAGAAAACAGCTTTTCAGCGCAGAACAAAGTTGGTTCAGGCAATGCAAGCTGAATCTCTGTCCCACTTTAAATTTGCAGTCTGTGCATGAATAAAACCTATTTTGCAACACAGAGAAACATATCTGAAGGTGTTAGAAGTGTTTTGCATGATTTTTGAAGGTAGAGCCTGAAATGTCAGAAAACGCCGTTTCAGCACTTAACAAACTTGGTTCTGGCAATGCAAGCTGAAACTCGGTCCAAAATTAAAATTGCAGTCTCTGCATGAATAAAACCTATTTTGCAACACAGACAAACATATCTGAAGGTGTTAAAAGTGTTTTGCATGATTTTTGAAGTTAGAGCCTGAAATGTCAGAAAACGGCGTTTCAGCACATAACAAACTTGGTTATGGCAATGCAAGCTGAAACTCGGTCCAAAATAAAAATTGCAGTCTGTGCATGAATAAAACCTATTTTGCAACACAGAGAAACATATCTGAAGGTGTTAGAAGTGTTTTGCATGATTTTTGAAGTTAGAGCCTGAAATGTCAGAAAACGGCGTTTCAGCACTTAACAAACTTGGTTCTGGCAATGCAAGCTGAAACTCGGTCCAAAATTAAAATTGCAGTCTCTGCATGAATAAAACCTATTTTGCAACACAGAGAAACATATCTGAAGGTGTTAAAAGTGTTTTGCATGATTTTTGAAGTTAGAGCCTGAAATGTCAGAAAACGGCGTTTCAGCACATAACAAACTTGGTTATGGCAATGCAAGCTGAAACTCGGTCCAAAATAAAAATTGCAGTCTGTGCATGAATAAAACCTATTTTGCAACACAGAGAAACATATCTGAAGGTGTTAGAAGTGTTTTGCATGATTTTTGAAGTTAGAGTCTGAAATGTCAGAAAACGCCGTTTCAGCACATAACAAACTTGGTTCAGGCAATGCAAGCTTAAACTCGGCCAAAAATTAAAATTGCAGTCTGTGCATGAATAAAACCTATTTTGCAACACAGAGAAACATATCTGAAGCTGTTAGAAGTGTTTTGCATGATTTTTGAAGTTAGACCCTGAAATGTCAGAAAACGCCGTTTCAGCACATAACAAACTTGGTTCAGGCAATGCAAGCTGAAACTCGGCCCAAAATTAAAATTGCAGTCTGTGCATGAATAAAACCTATTTTGCAACACAGAGAAACATATCTGAAGGTGTTAGAAGTGTTTTGCATGATTTTTTAAGTTAAAGCCTGAAATGTCAGAAAACAGCGTTTCGGCACTTAACATACTTGGTTCTGGCAATGCAAGCTGAAACTCGGTCCAAAATTAATATTGCAGTCTGTGCATGAATAAAACCTATTTTGCAACACAGAGAAACATATCTGAAGGTGTTAGAAGTGTTTTGCATGATTTTTGAAGTTAGAGCCTGAAATGTCAGAAAACGGCGTTTCAGCACATAACAAACTTGGTTATGGCAATGCAAGCTGAAACTCGGTCCAAAATAAAAATTGCAGTCTGTGCATGAATAAAACCTATTTTGCAACACAGAGAAACATATCTGAAGGTGTTAGAAGTGTTTTGCATGATTTTTGAAGTTAGAGCCTGAAATGTCAGAAAACGCCGTTTCAGCACATAACAAACTTGGTTCAGGCAATGCAAGCTTAAACTCTGCCAAAAATTAAAATTGCAGTCTGTGCATGAATAAAACCTATTTTGCAACACAGAGAAACATATCTGAAGCTGTTAGAAGTGTTTTGCATGATTTTTGAAGTTAGACCCTGAAATGTCAGAAAACAGCTTTTCAGCGCAGAACAAAGTTGGTTCAGGCAATGCAAGCTGAATCTCTGTCCCACTTTAAATTTACACTCTGTGCATGAATAAAACCTATTTTGCAACACAGAGAAACATATCTGAAGGTGTTAAAAGTGTTTTGCATGATTTTTGAAGTTAGAGCCTGAAATGTCAGAAAACGCCGTTTCAGCACATAACAAACTTGGTTCAGGCAATGCAAGCTTAAACTCGGCCAAAAATTAAAATTGCAGTCTGTGCATGAATAAAACCTATTTTGCAACACAGAGAAACATATCTGAAGCTGTTAGAAGTGTTTTGCATGATTTTTGAAGTTAGACCCTGAACTGTCAGAAAACAGCGTTTCAGCGCAGAACAAAGTTGGTTCAAGCAATGCAAGCTGAAACTCGGTCCAAAATTAAAATTGCAGTCTGTGCATGAATAAAACCTATTTTGCAACACAGAGAAACATATCTGAAGGTGTTAGAAGTGTTTTGCATGATTTTTGAAGTTAGAGCCTGAAATGTCAGAAAACGGCGTTTCAGCACATAACAAACTTGGTTATGGCAATGCAAGCTGAAACTCGGTCCAAAATAAAAATTGCAGTCTGTGCATGAATAAAACCTATTTTGCAACACAGAGAAACATATCTGAAGGTGTTAGAAGTGTTTTGCATGATTTTTGAAGTTAGAGCCTGAAATGTCAGAAAACGCCGTTTCAGCACTTAACAAACTTGGTTCTGGCAATGCAAGCTGAAACTCGGTCCAAAATTAAAATTGCAGTCTCTGCATGAATAAAACCTATTTTGCAACACAGAGAAACATATCTGAAGGTGTTAAAAGTGTTTTGCATGATTTTTGAAGTTAGAGCCTGAAATGTCAGAAAACGGCGTTTCAGCACATAACAAACTTGGTTATGGCAATGCAAGCTGAAACTCGGTCCAAAATTAAAATTGCAGTCTGTGCATGAATAAAACCTATTTTGCAATACAGAGAAACATATCTGAAGGTGTTAGAAGTGTTTTGCATGATTTTTGAAGTTAGAGCCTGAAATGTCAGAAAACGGCGTTTCAGCACTTAACAAACTTGGATCTGGCAATGCAAGCTGAAACTCGGTCCAAAATTAAAATTGCAGTCTCTGCATGAATAAAACCTATTTTGCAACACAGAGAAACATATCTGAAGGTGTTAAAAGTGTTTTGCATGATTTTTGAAGTTAGAGCCTGAAATGTCAGAAAACGGCGTTTCAGCACATAACAAACTTGGTTATGGCAATGCAAGCTGAAACTCGGTCCAAAATAAAAATTGCAGTCTGTGCATGAATAAAACCTATTTTGCAACACAGAGAAACATATCTGAAGGTGTTAGAAGTGTTTTGCATGATTTTTGAAGTTAGAGTCTGAAATGTCAGAAAACGCCGTTTCAGCACATAACAAACTTGGTTCAGGCAATGCAAGCTTAAACTCGGCCAAAAATTAAAATTGCAGTCTGTGCATGAATAAAACCTATTTTGCAACACAGAGAAACATATCTGAAGCTGTTAGAAGTGTTTTGCATGATTTTTGAAGTTAGACCCTGAAATGTCAGAAAACGCCGTTTCAGCACATAACAAACTTGGTTCAGGCAATGCAAGCTTAAACTCTGCCAAAAATTAAAATTGCAGTCTGTGCATGAATAAAACCTATTTTGCAACACAGAGAAACATATCTGAAGCTGTTAGAAGTGTTTTGCATGATTTTTGAAGTTAGACCCTGAAATGTCAGAAAACAGCTTTTCAGCGCAGAACAAAGTTGGTTCAGGCAATGCAAGCTGAATCTCTGTCCCACTTTAAATTTACACTCTGTGCATGAATAAAACCTATTTTGCAACACAGAGAAACATATCTGAAGGTGTTAGAAGTGTTTTGCATGATTTTTGAAGTTAGAGCCTGAAATGTCAGAAAACGGCGTTTCAGCACATAACAAACTTGGTTATGGCAATGCAAGCTGAAACTCGGTCCAAAATAAAAATTGCAGTCTGTGCATGAATAAAACCTATTTTGCAACACAGAGAAACATATCTGAAGGTGTTAGAAGTGTTTTGCATGATTTTTGAAGTTAGAGCCTGAAATGTCAGAAAACGCCGTTTCAGCACTTAACAAACTTGGTTCTGGCAATGCAAGCTGAAACTCGGTCCAAAATTAAAATTGCAGTCTCTGCATGAATAAAACCTATTTTGCAACACAGAGAAACATATCTGAAGGTGTTAAAAGTGTTTTGCATGATTTTTGAAGTTAGAGCCTGAAATGTCAGAAAACGGCGTTTCAGCACATAACAAACTTGGTTATGGCAATGCAAGCTGAAACTCGGTCCAAAATAAAAATTGCAGTCTGTGCATGAATAAAACCTATTTTGCAACACAGAGAAACATATCTGAAGGTGTTAGAAGTGTTTTGCATGATTTTTGAAGTTAGAGCCTGAAATGTCAGAAAACGGCGTTTCAGCACTTAACAAACTTGGTTCTGGCAATGCAAGCTGAAACTCGGTCCAAAATTAAAATTGCAGTCTCTGCATGAATAAAACCTATTTTGCAACACAGAGAAACATATCTGAAGGTGTTAAAAGTGTTTTGCATGATTTTTGAAGTTAGAGCCTGAAATGTCAGAAAACGGCGTTTCAGCACATAACAAACTTGGTTATGGCAATGCAAGCTGAAACTCGGTCCAAAATAAAAATTGCAGTCTGTGCATGAATAAAACCTATTTTGCAACACAGAGAAACATATCTGAAGGTGTTAGAAGTGTTTTGCATGATTTTTGAAGTTAGAGCCTGAAATGTCAGAAAACGCCGTTTCAGCACATAACAAACTTGGTTCAGGCAATGCAAGCTTAAACTCTGCCAAAAATTAAAATTGCAGTCTGTGCATGAATAAAACCTATTTTGCAACACAGAGAAACATATCTGAAGCTGTTAGAAGTGTTTTGCATGATTTTTGAAGTTAGACCCTGAAATGTCAGAAAACAGCTTTTCAGCGCAGAACAAAGTTGGTTCAGGCAATGCAAGCTGAATCTCTGTCCCACTTTAAATTTACACTCTGTGCATGAATAAAACCTATTTTGCAACACAGAGAAACATATCTGAAGGTGTTAGAAGTGTTTTGCATGATTTTTGAAGTTAGAGCCTGAAATGTCAGAAAACGGCGTTTCAGCACATAACAAACTTGGTTATGGCAATGCAAGCTGAAACTCGGTCCAAAATAAAAATTGCAGATTGTGCATGAATAAAACCTATTTTGCAACACAGAGAAACATATCTGAAGGTGTTAGAAGTGTTTTGCATGATTTTTGAAGTTAGAGCCTGAAATGTCAGAAAACGGCGTTTCAGCACTTAACAAACTTGGTTCTGGCAATGCAAGCTGAAACTCGGTCCAAAATTAAAATTGCAGTCTGTGCATGAATAAAACCTATTTTGCAACACAGAGAAACATATCTGAAGGTGTTAGAAGTGTTTTGCATGATTTTTGAAGTTAAAGCCTGAAATGTCAGAAAACAGCGTTTCAGCACATAACAAACTTGGTTCAGGCAATGCAAGCTGAAACTCGGCCAAAACTTAAAATTGCAGTCTGTGCATGAATAAAACCTATTTTGCAACACAGAGAAACATATCTGAAGGTGTTAGAAGTGTTTTGCATGATTTTTTAAGTTAGAGCCTGAAATGTCAGAAAACAGCGTTTCAGCACTTAACAAACTTGGTTCTGGCAATGCAAGCTGAAACTCGGTCCAAAATTAAAATTGCAGTCTGTGCATGAATAAAACCTATTTTGCAACACAGAGAAACATATCTGAAGCTGTTAGAAGTGTTTTGCATGATTTTTGAAGTTAGACCCTGAAATGTCAGAAAACAGCTTTTCAGCGCAGAACAAAGTTGGTTCAGGCAATGCAAGCTGAATCTCTGTCCCACTTTATATTTGCAGTCTGTGCATGAATAAAACCTATTTTGCAACACAGAGAAACATATCTGAAGGTGTTAGAAGTGTTTTGCATGATTTTTGAAGTTAGAGCCTGAAATGTCAGAAAACGCCGTTTCAGCCCATAACAAACTTGGTTCAGGCAATGCAAGCTGAAACTCGGCCAAAAATTAAAATTGCAGTCTGTGCATGAATAAAACCTATTTTGCAACACAGAGAAACATATCTGAAGGTGTTAGAAGTGTTTTGCATGATTTTTGAAGTTAAAGCCTGAAATGTCAGAAAACAGCGTTTCAGCACATAACAAACTTGGTTCAGGCAATGCAAGCTGAAACTCGGCCAAAACTTAAAATTGCAGTCTGTGCATGAATAAAACCTATTTTGCAACACAGAGAAACATATCTGAAGGTGTTAGAAGTGTTTTGCATGATTTTTTAAGTTAAAGCCTGAAATGTCAGAAAACAGCGTTTCAGCACTTAACAAACTTGGTTCTGGCAATGCAAGCTGAAACTCGGTCC
Organism: Garra rufa; assembly: GCF_049309525.1. Classification (NCBI taxonomy): domain Eukaryota; kingdom Metazoa; phylum Chordata; class Actinopteri; order Cypriniformes; family Cyprinidae; genus Garra; species Garra rufa. Next base: position 3,256 of record NW_027394437.1, on the reverse strand, counting down.
AAAATTAATATTGCAGTCTGTGCATGAATAAAACCTATTTTGCAACACAGAGAAACATATCTGAAGGTGTTAGAAGTGTTTTGCATGATTTTTGAAGTTAGAGCCTGAAATGTCAGAAAACGGCGTTTCAGCACATAACAAACTTGGTTCAGGCAATGCAAGCTTAAACTCGGCCAAAAATTAAAATTGCAGTCTGTGCATGAATAAAACCTATTTTGCAACACAGAGAAACATATCTGAAGCTGTTAGAAGTGTTTTGCATGATTTTTGAAGTTAGACCCTGAACTGTCAGAAAACAGCGTTTCAGCGCAGAACAAAGTTGGTTCAAGCAATGCAAGCTGAATCTCTGTCCCACTTTAAATTTACACTCTGTGCATGAATAAAACCTATTTTGCAACACAGAGAAACATATCTGAAGCTGTTAGAAGTGTTTTGCATGATTTTTGAAGTTAGAACCTGAAATGTCAGAAAACAGCTTTTCAGCGCAGAACAAAGTTGGTTCAGGCAATGCAAGCTGAATCTCTGTCCCACTTTAAATTTACACTCTGTGCATGAATAAAACCTATTTTGCAACACAGAGAAACATATCTGAAGGTGTTAGAAGTGTTTTGCATGATTTTTGAAGTTAGAGCCTGAAATGTCAGAAAACGGCGTTTCAGCACATAACAAACTTGGTTATGGCAATGCAAGCTGAAACTCGGTCCAAAATAAAAATTGCAGTCTGTGCATGAATAAAACCTATTTTGCAACACAGAGAAACATATCTGAAGCTGTTAGAAGTGTTTTGCATGATTTTTGAAGTTAGACCCTGAACTGTCAGAAAACAGCGTTTCAGCGCAGAACAAAGTTGGTTCAAGCAATGCAAGCTGAATCTCTGTCCCACTTTAAATTTACACTCTGTGCATGAATAAAACCTATTTTGCAACACAGAGAAACATATCTGAAGCTGTTAGAAGTGTTTTGCATGATTTTTGAAGTTAGAACCTGAAATGTCAGAAAACAGCTTTTCAGCGCAGAACAAAGTTGGTTCAGGCAATGCAAGCTGAATCTCTGTCCCACTTTAAATTTACACTCTGTGCATGAATAAAACCTATTTTGCAACACAGAGAAACATATCTGAAGGTGTTAGAAGTGTTTTGCATGATTTTTGAAGTTAGAGCCTGAAATGTCAGAAAACGGCGTTTCAGCACATAACAAACTTGGTTATGGCAATGCAAGCTGAAACTCGGTCCAAAATAAAAATTGCAGTCTGTGCATGAATAAAACCTATTTTGCAACACAGAGAAACATATCTGAAGGTGTTAGAAGTGTTTTGCATGATTTTTGAAGTTAGAGCCTGAAATGTCAGAAAACGGCGTTTCAGCACTTAACAAACTTGGTTCTGGCAATGCAAGCTGAAACTCGGTCCAAAATTAAAATTGCAGTCTCTGCATGAATAAAACCTATTTTGCAACACAGAGAAACATATTTGAAGGTGTTAAAAGTGTTTTGCATGATTTTTGAAGTTAGAGCCTGAAATGTCAGAAAACGGCGTTTCAGCACATAACAAACTTGGTTATGGCAATGCAAGCTGAAACTCGGTCCAAAATAAAAATTGCAGTCTGTGCATGAATAAAACCTATTTTGCAACACAGAGAAACATATCTGAAGGTGTTAGAAGTGTTTTGCATGATTTTTTAAGTTAAAGCCTGAAATGTCAGAAAACGCCGTTTCAGCACATAACAAACTTGGTTCAGGCAATGCAAGCTTAAACTCGGCCAAAAATTAAAATTGCAGTCTGTGCATGAATAAAACCTATTTTGCAACACAGAGAAACATATCTGAAGCTGTTAGAAGTGTTTTGCATGATTTTTGAAGTTAGACCCTGAAATGTCAGAAAACGCCGTTTCAGCACATAACAAACTTGGTTCAGGCAATGCAAGCTGAAACTCGGCCCAAAATTAAAATTGCAGTCTGTGCATGAATAAAACCTATTTTGCAACACAGAGAAACATATCTGAAGGTGTTAGAAGTGTTTTGCATGATTTTTTAAGTTAAAGCCTGAAATGTCAGAAAACAGCGTTTCGGCACTTAACATACTTGGTTCTGGCAATGCAAGCTGAAACTCGGTCCAAAATTAATATTGCAGTCTGTGCATGAATAAAACCTATTTTGCAACACAGAGAAACATATCTGAAGGTGTTAGAAGTGTTTTGCATGATTTTTGAAGTTAGAGCCTGAAATGTCAGAAAACGGCGTTTCAGCACTTAACAAACTTGGTTCTGGCAATGCAAGCTGAAACTCGGTCCAAAATTAAAATTGCAGTCTGTGCATGAATAAAACCTATTTTGCAACACAGAGAAACATATCTGAAGGTGTTAGAAGTGTTTTGCATGATTTTTGAAGTTAAAGCCTGAAATGTCAGAAAACAGCGTTTCAGCACATAACAAACTTGGTTCAGGCAATGCAAGCTGAAACTCGGCCAAAACTTAAAATTGCAGTCTGTGCATGAATAAAACCTATTTTGCAACACAGAGAAACATATCTGAAGGTGTTAGAAGTGTTTTGCATGATTTTTTAAGTTAGAGCCTGAAATGTCAGAAAACAGCGTTTCAGCACTTAACAAACTTGGTTCTGGCAATGCAAGCTGAAACTCGGTCCAAAATTAAAATTGCAGTCTGTGCATGAATAAAACCTATTTTGCAACACAGAGAAACATATCTGAAGCTGTTAGAAGTGTTTTGCATGATTTTTGAAGTTAGACCCTGAAATGTCAGAAAACAGCTTTTCAGCGCAGAACAAAGTTGGTTCAGGCAATGCAAGCTGAATCTCTGTCCCACTTTAAATTTGCAGTCTGTGCATGAATAAAACCTATTTTGCAACACAGAGAAACATATCTGAAGGTGTTAGAAGTGTTTTGCATGATTTTTGAAGTTAGACCCTGAAATGTCAGAAAACAGCGTTTCAGCGCAGAACAAAGTTGGTTCAAGCAATGCAAGCTGAATCTCTGTCCCACTTTAAATTTACACTCTGTGCATGAATAAAACCTATTTTGCAACACAGAGAAACATATCTGAAGGTGTTAGAAGTGTTTTGCATGATTTTTTGAAGTTAGACCCTGAAATGTCAGAAAACAGCGTTTCAGCACTTAACAAACTTGGTTCTGGCAATGCAAGCTGAAACTCGGTCCAAAATTAAAATTGCAGTCTGTGCATGAATAAAACCTATTTTGCAACACAGAGAAACATATCTGAAGGTGTTAGAAGTGTTTTGCATG
>NW_027394436.1:0-33287 GCF_049309525.1 Garra rufa | reverse complement strand
ATATATATATATATATATATATATATATATATATATATATCATGATATAGTTGTTTTTGCTTTTAATAAAGCAAATAGAAATTACACAATTCTTGTCACCAGTGTTAAACTCTAAAAAACTAATACTAGCCTTAAATAAACCTACAAAAAAACTACAGTGGAACAAATAAATGAGAAATACTACATATAAAGTAATCAAATGTATACAAACTGTATATTCTTCATTGTGTAAAGTTACAAAAGTGATTTAGTCAAGAGCAGTGAGAGTCCGAATATTAGACTGCTGTCACTTTAAGAGCTGCCCAGATCCAATATACTGTTACATATGTTTTCTTTCACATCTGTTTGCTTTCACTTAAGACTCAAATTACTGTGTTTACGAGGATACTTGCAAAGACTGGAATTTTGACACATACAATGCGTGTATTTAACCGTTCAAGGCCTATAAAGTGGCAAAAAAAAATAACTTCTTAAATACCTCCCACACTTTATGAGCACTGTCTTCACTAGGGATGTAACAATATCAAAATCACACAACTAAATGTCATGACACAAATCATACAAAATCATTATATGGCTTCTGAAGACTTGGTGTAAACTACAAAAGTGTTGCATGGATTACTTTTACGCTATTCTTATGTCCATTTTGAGCTGGAAACTTTTGGGAACTGAAAAAGTCGTTGTTTCCAAAAGTTGTTCCCAAATATTTGGGGAAAGTTGAGAATGACATGAAGAAATAACATTTCCTGATAATTTACTCACCCATATGTCATCCAAGACGTTCATGTCTTTCTTTTTTCAGTCGAAAAGAAATGAAGGTTTTTGAGGAAAACATTCCAGGATTTTTCTCCCTATAGTGGATTTTAATGGGACCCAATGGGTTGAAGGTCCAAACTGCAGTTTCAATGCAGCTTCAAAGGGCTCTACACGATCCCAGCCGAGGAATAAGGGTCTTATCTAGCGAAACAATCAGTCATTTTCTAACAAAAAATAAAAATGTATACACTTTTTAATGCTCGTCTTAAAGTTCTGACCCAGTGTTTACAAAGCAAATGTGCAAAAAAAGTCAAACGCCATTTACAAAAAAAGGCCGATGTCGGACGATGAAGTAGAAGGAGAAAATGAGAGGGAGTTTTTCTCACTACCCTACCGTTTTGAACCGAATTGCACAGACGAAGAACTAACAACAGTGTGACCTTTCCAACATTATTACATAATGTGTGAAGTCATAGATGCACATCAAGCATTTGTGGTTAAAAAGAATAGAAATGTAATTTTTTTTCGAAAATGGACGATCGTTTCGCTAGATAAGACCCTTATTCCTCAGCTGGGATCGTGTAGAGCCCTTTGAACCTGCACTGAAACTGCAATTTAGACCTTCAACCAGTTGATCGCCATCAAAGTCCACTATATGGAGAAAAATCTTGAAATGTTTTCCTCAAAAACCATAATTTCTTTTCAACTGAAGAAAAAAAGACATGAACATATTGGATAACACGAATCATCCAAGTGATCTTATCCTTTAAAACAAAAGCAGCCAAGAAAGGGATGCAAGCACTTATTACAAACGTTTGAAGAACGTAGAGACATCATATATGGAGGTTTACATGTTCTCTTTCCAGCAGCAGTAGTTCTGCAACATAAAGTGCTATTACTTCCTATGTCTTTTTGTGATTTGTCAGGGTCTGCTGATAGCCTTTGGAAGAGCTTCCTAAGAATCCACCTTAAACTTTTCTTCTGGAACTGATTTTTTCGGCAGGGGAAGAGTGAAGTCTTTGCAGTTTGTGTCATGGGTTATAAAGATTTCCATTGCCCCTCTACATGATTTGAAGTAGAAAGCAGGGAACACACAGCACCCCACATTGAAATTTAACGGCACGCGGAGCGCTGATGGTTTCTCCAGATGGAACGTTCATATGAGAACCTGTGAGAGATTTACACCGAAGTAAATCTAAACACTATTACAAATGACCAACGCAGAACAAGGGGTAACCCGACGCCGCTACTTGCACCCAACGCAGGAAAAGTGCTGGCGTGTTGTTAGATAATACATGGAAACATGTAGCTCACGATAATATGTGGTTTTTATGAAACAGATGAACCTGATCTTTGTGCGCCGGTGATGAAAGCAATGCAAATTTTGACAGTATTACTGTGTTTTCAATCTTTCTAATGGCGGCTTTCCAAATCCAGCGCCAATGTTCCGGGGAAATAGGATTGGAGAAAGCGTTTCACATTTGTCTGTGGCAAACGAACTCCAGCTGAACGGGCAATCAAGGGGAGCGCGCAGAACCATCTTTAAAAGTCCAAGAGGGACGAGCTGTGCCATTTGTGCTCCGACCGCACAGAAATCGAGCAGGCACGTTCGCCGACAGGACGTCCAGCACTTAGTGCGCACGGTGTGTGGCACGATCCTCAGCCGCAGATGTGTTTGTGTTGGGCCTGAGGCTCGCATGCTCTGGTTTGCCTTTCTTCTGCTGTGCCATTGTGCGATGGGGAAGCTCTAGTCGGTGCAATGCGATGAGTTTACGCATGGACTCTTTCAAGCATGTCTAACCGCAAAGCGGTGGATCTGATACTCCCCGTGATGGTAGGTTTGGAGGCCACTTTGTTTGGGGTTAACGTAACACACTCTTCCCGGCAAAAAGAGCATTGTGGGCCAATCGTTTGAGCTCAGCAGAAGTGAGTCACTAAATGATTATGGGAAGCCCACTTCTGGTCATCCAGCTCCAGAAACCTGACATTGTGATATGAACCTACTGGATTCAGTATTGAACATTTGGAGCTTTCCATGCCAGACTTCGATGCGTGTCTTGCATTATGGGACTTGTCTTGATGGTCAACTATATTTTAAACTTGTGAATCAATAAGGTTGTTAAAATAGGTAATTGACAGTGTTCATAAGGTTTAGATGTTGCCGTAGGTAAAACCTTCTCGGAAAGGTTTTATGCTAAAGAGGCACTAGAATGCTTCAGTGGCCAATAATGTCAAAAAACTTGTTTTTGGCTATAAGCAGCTCAAAATCTTGGGTGAAAATGTGCACTGAAACTTTTTACCATTTAACAAGCAGTGTGCTCATGAAACGATCCAGGACTAATTGGATCTAATGTAAATGTCTACGAATGATACATCCAAAACCAAACATCTGCACATCACAGATATCTATTCTTTTGGGACAAGAACTTAAAGGTAATATTACATTTAAGAACACATGAATAATTGCACTTTTTTTTTTTTGCATCTAGACCAGTGGACCGAGGTCCTCAACAAACTTATAAGCAGGCCTGAAGATTACTTAAGAAGCAATAAAATAAATAAATAAATAAATAAAGTATGTCAAGCTCTAAACAGGGTAGAAATTGAGAAATTGATACATTTTAAAATATATTCACATAGAAAACAGTTATTTTAAATTGAAATATTATTTCACAACATTACAGTTTTTTTCTGTATTTTTGATCACATTTTTGATGCAGCCTTGAGCATAAGAAACTTTAAAAACTATTAAAAATATTACTGATCCCAAAATTTTGAGTAGCAGTGTATCCTTAAAAGTCATGTAAATGTATGTATTATTAATTTATTATTATATATTTTTTTATTTTAAAGTGGAAACCTTGAAGAACCTTTACAGCTTTTAATTTTTTGTGTTAAAAAAATGTTATAATAAAAGTATTATAGTATTACAATTACAGTATTAGAATGTACAATCCATAATTGTAAAATTACCATATAAAATTACCATGTAAAATTACTATACTTTTTAAATCTTTTTTTTTTGTTTCATACAATATTTTGAAGTAAATTTAAATTGTAATATATACATAAAATACAACAAATATGAAAAAGTAAGTTCTTATTTACTTTGTTATTGTTATGTTATCATTTAAAAATTTCAGTTTACGTCCAAGTGTGTCCAGAACTTTCATTCCAGTAGCATTAGGAAACTGATTGCATAATACGGAAAAATGGCAAAACTAAAAGGGTCAGTGAGTAAACACTTACTGAGTCCTGAAACTCACAAGAGAGACAAGATATAACAAAAATCACACGCGCCAGAAGACATAATACAGTAATATTCTGAAATACGACAGGATGAAGAGAAGAGCAGGTGTGCACAATAAACAAGGGAAGGACTCTTTCTGGAGTGCCGCCTATTCGGTAGTGGTCATTGTTACGACCTATTTTCTGGAAAAAGAAAACTCATATAGGGACTCGGGGAATAGGAATCACAAATTGCTGTGGTTTGGGAATCCCTCCAGCATCTACAGATTTCCACGGAAGGAGTGGGATGAAATTTCACAATGTTTTTACTATTGTCCATTCACTTTCTGGGGGAGTTCATTATTGTATAATTTACGTAAACAGTTCATAGTCTGTGAAGACAATCATGGGATTGTTTGACTTCTGAAAAGCTTCCAGGGCCTGTAAGGGTCATGCTGGTGGGCCGTTCATATGAAGCTAATTGTATAGAACGGGGACTATAAATATTTACATCTTAATTTCATCCGAACTCAAAAGGTGTCATATTTAACAGCCGATTGAGCTCTATGAGAAGATGAAAGCCAAGCTAGGTGTGAAGGTTTAACCGGGTCTTTATCTGTATGGCCAGATGCCAGTGTGTAAGGTGACTGGCAGCAGGAGGAAGTTGGCGTATCTCCAGCCTATAACATGAACAGCTGGCTGTTCTCCAATACAGCTGGGAAGGAAAGCGAGTCAAATGGTACCGTAACTCGGGTCACCAGCGGCCACTGCAACCCGCTGAAAGATTATCAACACATGCCCAGGCACTGCGGCTTCCTGTTAGATACACATCATTTCCCATTTCTCTTGGACTCATCCCATTAGACTCAGATTTGCATTTGTTTTAAGGACAAAAAACTAATACATTTTTTCCACTTTTAGATTACTGCAGAAAATAAGCTCTGTGCAACACTGAAACGTTTTGTTTCATCATGATAATCTTGACAACTAATATGAATTTCAAGGTTTTCATTAAGCTGCTGACTCTTTAAATCTTTATTTAAAACATTTTACCTGAAAGTTTGAGTTTGGATCATTTGTAAGAGCAATTATGAACAAGTAAAAGCTTTAAAAAATAAAAATACTAACAATAAAACATGACGCTGAACCACAAAACCAGTCTTATAGGTATATTTATATAAAGGTATATACAGTCAGGTCCATATATATTTCTGCAATGGCCAAGTCAATCTTCTGATTTCAAATTGATTGAACATGCATTTCACTTGCTGAAGACAAAACTAAAGGCAGAAAGACCCACAAACCAACAACAACTGAAGTCAGCTGCAGTAAAGGCCTGGCAAAGCACCACAAAGGAGGAAACCCAGTCTATGGTGATGTCCATGAGTTCCAGACTTAAGACAGTCATTGCCTGCAAAGGATTCTCAACAAAATATTAAAAATGAACATTTTATTTATGATTATATTTATTTGTCCAATTACTTTTGAGCCCCTGAAAATGGGGGGTCTGTGTATAAAAATGGTTGTAATTCCTTAGCATTTTATGTTATATTTTTGTTCAACCCCTTGAATTAAAGCTTAAAGTCTGCACTTCAATTTCATCTTGATTGTATCATTTTAAAACTATTCTAGTGGCATACAGAGCCGAAATTATGAAAAGTGTGTCAGTGTCCAAATATATATGGACCTGACTGTATATGTAGCAATAGCCAAAAATATATTGTATGGGTCAAAATGATCGATTTTTCTTTTATGCCAAAATATGCATTGCTAAGAACTTTAAAAATGATTTTATTAATATTTTGATTTTTTTGAACCCTCAGATTCCAGATTTCCAAATAGTTGTATCTCGGCCAAATATTGTCCTATCCTACCAAACCATACATCAATGGAAAGCTTATTTATTCAGATTCCATACCTTTATGACTAGTTTTGTGGCCAGGGTCACAAATATAGCTGCAAGCAGCTATTACTGGGTCCAAGCACTACAAAAGCACTTGCAAGCATCAGACCAACTGCAGCAATGAGTAACTGAAGCCATTTTAAGATGATTTTAGTCAAAATGGCTAAAACCCATAAATACAACCACTAGTAATATGATTTTAAGGGTTATCACTTTTGACCAATAGGTGGCACTGTTATCAGATTGAGGTGGTGTGTTCTGTATAAGATGACAGTGACACACACAAAATTTGCTGTCAATATGTCGAAGCTTTGCAGAGATACAGCCTCAGACGTAGTCTGGCATCATCCCTTAAATTATTTGCGGTACCGTAATGTCAGTAGACAAAACAGTTGTCTATTGAAATAAAATCCATAACTTTTCGCCAACATGGTCTGAAGATGATCTGAGTCAAATTTGGTGAAAATCAGACAAAGTATGTTTACAACATGAATCAAAATGGCGGACAGGAATTTTAGCCGACTAGGTCAAAATCGGTATCTGTTTTCGGCATGACCCAAGGAATATTTTGAGACCAGTTTCATTACAATAAGCTAATCAAAAGTTATTAGCATTTTTGGAAATTTCATAACTTCTTGACATCCCCGAAATTTTTTGAGTACCATCAGCGCATGGTGGCAAAGACACATACTGAGTTTTGTAACAATATGCCAATGCATTTATAAAATATAGCATTTTACATCTAAATTCAAAATGGCAGACACCAAAAATGGCTGACATGGGAACTTTTTGGCTGATATGTTTTGACTCGACATGCTCCACAAAATCTAAAGAGACCAGTTTCGTGATTTTGGCCAAACCATTTAGAAGTTATAAGCAAAAATAGCCGTTTTTCATATCTCTCGACTACTAGGAGGTGCTGCGCCAAAACTGTGCAAGTAGCCTCAGGTCATGGTCATAATAAAACACACCAATTCTGGTCTCAATATGCTGAAGCATTGTGGAGATAGAACCTCACATCCATTTTGGTGTGCTCTTCGTCAAATTCATTTGCGCATTATTAAAAAACGGTTTGACTGTTCAACTTGAATTCCATCACTTTTTGCCAGCATGATCTAAAGACGATCTTTAACACTTTAGGATGAGTTTGAAAAAGTAGGTTTTTTAAACTATTAAAAATTGTGAAAAATCTTGACTTGCAGAATTTAATATTTTGGTGTGCATTTGTTCTACATTTGACTTGGCATGAGCCAAGGAAAAAAGGAAAAAAAGTTTGCTTCTAACTTTATGTTTTAAAAGTTATTAGCATAAATGCTAATAACTTGTGTGACGAATCCCATTTAATAATGGTGTTAAAAAGAACACACCAAAATGGACGTGAGGCTATATCTCCCCAAAGCTTTAGCGTATTGAGACCAAACTTGGTGTGTGTTATAATAACAATGACCTGAGGCTACCTGCACAGTTTCGGCGCAGCGCCACCAAGTGGTTGGGAGATATAAAAAAATGGCTATTTTTGCTTTTAACTTCTGAATGATTTTGCCATAATCACGAAACTGGTCTTTTGTTCAACTTTGAGCTGTTGGTGGCGCTAGAGGGTTTGAGTTAGAGACTCAAAACTTGCTATGATTAATGTTGATACTGTCCACTATCAGTGTACCAAATTTCATAATTTTTCCACAAGCAATTCTATGGGCTGCCATAGACTCTCAAATCGAAGAACAATAATAAAAATGCCAACGAATACAACAGCTGCCATCACACCTTCTGTCATATAGAATAAAACAATCTCTTTACAATATCTTCAGCTTGTGTTGTTCAGATGGTATTAACCAAAAACCCATTGACGTCAGGGTAATGGAACGGAAGGCCTAAAATGCAAACTTGTTTCCAGGTTTTGGCCTACAAAACTATGTCATCCAAGCAACACTCTATTAGTCATATTATTTAAATAGGTTGTAAATTAGGACTTGGGCAACCACTTAATCGTATCACTTCAATGAATCTAAAAAATGAATTAAATTTGTGTCATCTATCTGTTTGTCTCTTTTTCGTTTTATTTCTTACACATTTTGTTACACTGAAATGGTGATATAAGAAAAAGAATTTAAGAAAATAAGATTTTAATAGATATAAATGGAAAGAGACCCTTTAAAGCCACAAATACATAAATATTGTGAAATATATCAAATATTTTCTGCTACCTAGCCCATTCTACCCACAATAATATTTGCCATTGGAAACGCGCAAACGGCCTTGTGCCACCGTGGAAAAAGAAACCATACTGGTTTCGCTCTTCAAGCCAGAGTACTTCTCCAATAATTTAAGATGTTTCCCCTCATTTTGAGTCTGCTCTGCATACCTTTCAAAAGCAATAACTCAAAAACAACGTAGCATACGCTAGGCAGCCACCCCAAGACATAACCAAATAATTACATAACATCTCATATAGCCTGATTATCTACAGCATCGTGATTACTGTACAGGAAATATACACATGACTCAATGACACAGATGTCAACCGCCTTACTGGACAGGAAAGAAGAGAAACATAGTAACATGTGGGTACTAGTATGCTAGTGAATGTTTACGGTAACAAATCCAGCAGCATAATCAGGCCAATTTGTCATCATAAATCAAAAAGGGTGGCCAACTACAAATGTGGAAACTTTTTCGTCGCACCAACTTCACAAGAGTTAATGTAATGCCACTGGAGCTGAAGATTTAGTGGTTATTTGCCTCTTTTTTAAGTCACAATCTGCTTGCCCAATTTAAAGCTATGCAAGTTATGCAGATGTTGTTTAGTAATCTTTTGAAAACATCTAGTCAAGTAAAGGCCTGTTTGCATAGACTGTTTGCACCAAAAGGTCTTATCTAGCAAAACAATCAGCCATTTTCCAAAAAAAATTACAATTGATATACTTTTTAACCACAAATGCTCGTCTTACACTAGCCCGAACTCAAGCATTACATAATCATGTTGGAAAGGTCACGCAAAGTCAAATGCCCTTTCCAAAAAATGGTAAAACAACGTCAGACGATTTTCAAGTTGTCTAGTTGTTTTTTTGAACCGAAGTACACAAATAAAGAACTAACCACATGTGACCTTTCCAATGTGATTATGTAATGTGTGAAGTTGTGGATGCAGAGTTAGTACAAGACCAGGCCAATCTTTTTGCTAGATAAGCCTTATTCCTTGACTGGGATCGTGTAGAGCCCTTTGAAGCTGCATTTTGGACCTTCAACCCATTGGCCACCATTCAAGTCCACTATATGGAGGAAAATCCTGGAATGTTTTTCTCAAAAACCTTAATTACTTTTTTCGACTGAAGACAGAAAGACATGAACATCATGGATGACATGGGGGTAAATTATCAGGACATTTTTATTCTGGAAGTTCTTTAAATTCTATTACACGCAATGGTTTTCATCAAACAAAACCAAATGCAAGACAACCAGGATCCTTTGCTATTCACTGTTGCATAGCAAATTAGTCTGTTCATGAGCGCCACCAAGTTTGTAAAAGTAGTGTTTCTGGGCATGTGACCAAAAGCATAAATCTTATTGGTTGGCCAGTTTTCTTCGCATTGCAGTGTAAAAGAGATAATAAAACATCTCTGATAGGTTTCATCTTGTGTTCTGGTCATTTTGACCCAGAAAGCATTTTTTGCATGTTATTGCATTGGAATAAAACGTACTTAATTTGCTTACACAGGTTATAAAGTGTATAAATACCTTTCCACCTTGTTACGTTTCTGGTGCTCCTCATAAAAATGACTGGCCTTAAAAAATGACTTACTATACCATACTATATTATTACCAAATATCGGATTTATTAATTTTATCAATGTGTTTTCTTTTCATTAGCACAGGTTTTCTATTAGTTTTTGAAAATCATTGATAGTAGGCTTTTTTTTTTTTTGATCTTATGCACCTTGGTTGTCGACTGAGCATTATCCACCAAATTTATCCACAAAAAGCTTTTTTTTTTTTTTTACTCATATCTGATCAATCAGTTACAAAAAGAAACACAAAACCTAACCTGGACTAATTAAAAGAGCACAAGTTGACAAAAACACAAAGATTGAATCGAAAATTTGGTAATAATATAACATAATGAGCAAACTACGCAGGATTTTCAGCATAGAATCAAAATTTCCTGATAATTTACTCACCCCCATTTCATCCAAGATGTTCATGTCTTTCTTTCTGCAGTCGCAAAGAAATTAAGGTTTTTGAGGAAAACTTTTGAGGATTTTTCTCCATACAGAGCGGTCATTCCACAAAATCGGTGCCTTTTCCACTTCGAAAAATAGAAAAATAAAATAAGTTTAATCACCATTTTTTAAATATCCATGAAATGAAGAGATTTTTTATAATGACAAGAAATTAGATATGTAATTTATTATTTTAAGACTATTTTTTCTACCTCAGGTTTCGGTATTTTTGTCAACCCCGTTAACAACACAAGTGTTACTAGATACTATAGTTTAATTAGAACTAATATGCCAGTGAATGATACAGGCATTAGCTCAATAAAATACAGAGGGTGAACCTAATCAATGTCATCCCTGTTATCCACATATCAAAACCTGTTACTCTAAAAAGTAACAGGTTTGACAAATTCAAGCTGATAGTCAAGTTCACAAAAGCACATATTGTACACTTTGAAAGGATTTTACTTGTAGATATTGATTATATTAAATGTAATAAACTGTTTAAATTCACATTTTAAAAATAGTAACAGGATTGACATTGCATGATGCCCTCCCCTCAGTCAAGCTTCATAAATTAAAAAAATAGAACATTATAGATGAGTGAGATAAACATTCTTGTGTTTTAAAGGATTAGTTCACTTCCAGAACAAAAATTTACAGATAATGTACTCACCCCCTTGTCATCCAAGATGTTCATGTCTTTTTTTCTTCAGTCGTAACGAATTTGTTTTTTGAGGAAAACATTTCAGGATGTCTCTCCATATAATGGTGCCACACAGCTTCAAAGGGCTCTAAACGATCCCAGCCAAGGAAGAAGGGACTTATCTAGTGAAACGATCGGTTATTTTCAAAATAAACTGACAATTTCTATACTTTTTAACCTCAAATGCTCATCTTGTCTCATCTCTGTGATGCACATGCATAGTCTGTGTAATCCGGGTCAATACAGTTAGGGTATGTCAAAAAACTCTCATCTCGTTTTCGTCTTCAACATCAAAATCGTCCTACAACGCTGTTGTACCTTTTTTTGTAAAGGGCGTTTGATCTTCTTTGTATGTTCACTTTGTAAACACTGGGTCGTTACTTCTGCATCTATGTAGGACGAGTTTGAAGCAGAAGAAAATGAGATGGGAGTTTTTCGACATATACTTAAAAAAAAGTATTGACTTAAAAAAAAAGTATATTAATTGTCAATTTGTTTCGAAAATAACTGATCGTTTCGCTAGATAAGACCCTTCTTCCTCAGCTGGGATTGTTTAGAGCATTTTGAAGCTTGGGGACACCAAACATATCCATTATATGGAGAGAAATCCTGAAATGCTTTCATCAAAAAAACTATTTTTTTACAACTGAAAAAAAAGAAAGACATGGACATCTTGGATGACAAGGGGGTGAGTACATTATCTGTAAATTTTTGTTCTGGAAGTGAACTAAGTGTTTAAGTGTTGGAATCATGGTTGAGAGATGATGTAACCTCCTAGAAGTGATGTCATTTAAATGTACATTATTTTACAAGGGTTTTTTGATGAGGGTAACAGGGCTGACATGAAATCAGGGGACACCAATAAAATGATCTATATTTTATAGAAGAAAAATGCACACTTATGCCAAAAACATTGCTTAACAATGAGACTATATGTGACCCTGGACCACAAAACCAGTCATAAGGTTAAATTTTACAAAACTGAGATATACACATCATATGAAAGCTCAATAAATAAGCTTTCTATTGATGTATAGTTTGTTAGGATATTTGGCCGAGATACATCTATTTGAAAATCTGGAATCTGAGGGTGCAAAAAAATCAAAATACTGAGAAAATCACCTTTAAAGTTGTCCAAATTAAGTTCTTAACAATACATATTACTAATCAAAAATTACATTTTGATAGGTTTACAGTAGGAATTTTACAAAAAAATCGTAATGTAACATGATCTTTACTTAATTTCCTAATGATTTTTGACATAAAAGAAAAATCAATAATTTTGACCCATACAATGTATTTTTGGCTATTGCTACAAATATACCCCAGCGACTTAAGACTGGTTTTGTGGTCCAGGGTCACATATTTAGAACAATATAAAAATGTGATTTCTATATCATTTTGCCTGCATTTTACAAGTTA
Source organism: Garra rufa (assembly GCF_049309525.1). Taxonomy (NCBI): domain Eukaryota; kingdom Metazoa; phylum Chordata; class Actinopteri; order Cypriniformes; family Cyprinidae; genus Garra; species Garra rufa. Next base: position 21,058 of record NW_027394436.1, on the reverse strand, counting down.
AAAGTCCTGCTGAAAAAGAAAAAGCCTAGTGAGGGATAGGCCAAAAACCTTTAAAATCAGCACAAATGCTATTTAAAATATTTAAAATAATATTTAATTGACTTCATAATTGAATCCATAGTACTGTTACGTTTTTAAATCACAAATTTATTTGTTGTTATATTAATTCTGTTTAACAGGTTTTGACATGTGGGTAACAGGGATGACATTGATTAGGTTTGACATTTTAAAGGTCACCCTCTGTATTTTATTGAGCTAATGCCTGTATCATTCAGTGGCATATGAGTTCTAATTAAACTATAGTATCTAGTAACACTTGGGTTGTTAACAGGGTTGACAAAAATACCAAAACCTGAGGTAGAAAAATAGTCATAAAATAATAAATGACATAGCCTGGGATGGCACAATACAATTTATTGTTGATTTTGTGGAATGACCCACTGAACTTCAATGGGAGCCAATGGGTTGAAGGTCCAAATTGCAGTTTCAACACAGCTTTAAAGGGCTCTACACGATCCCAGCCAAGGAATAAGGGTCTTATCTAGCAAAATGATGTGTCAAAAAAACTTACGTCTATACTTTTTAACCACAATTGCTCATCTTGCACTAGCTTGACTTCATGCTTTACACTGGTAAAGGTGCTTCAGAAGATTCTTCAAGTGATGCCATAGAAGAACCATTTTTAGTTCCACAAAGAACCATTCAGTCAAAGGTTCTTTAAAGAACCATCTCTTTCTTACCTTTTTATAATCTGAAGAACCTTCTTTCGCCGCAAAGAACCTTTAGTGAAACAGAAAGGTTCTTCAGATGTTAAAGGTTCTTAATGGAACCATTTAGACAAAAAAAGTTCTTCTATGGCATCGTGAAGCACCTTTATTTTTAAGAGTGTACATAGGGCTATATGTGACACAGGTGACACAGGTGGAAATACCGACCCATTGTTTAGAAAGCAAACATGCAAAGAAAGTTAAAAAGCATATAAATTTCATTTTTTCAGAAAATGAACAATCGTTTTGCTAGATAACACCCTTATTCCTCGGCTAGGATTGTGTAGAGCCCTTTGAAGCTGCACTGAAACTGCAATTTGGACCTTCAACCCATTGAAGTCCACGATATGAAGAAAAATCCTGGAATGTTTTCCTCAAAAAATATTTTTTTTGACTAAAGAAAGACATGAACACAATGCATTTATACTGATCTGACCCTGTTTTTACTGTTGAATATGTTTTATGGCTTTAGTGCAAATAGCACACTGTGGTTATTACGTTAGAACTACGGTTCATTCTCAAGGGTATTTCTTTGCATGTATTGAGAAACTCTGAGAGTTATGTTAAATGAGGCCTGAGACGAGACGAGATAAAGCAAACGAGAGACATGGAGGCAGGAGCGCTGCCGTGTAGCGTGAGGTTCTGTGAGGGTGAACAGTGCACCTGTCCTGCTCTCTCACAAAGTCCCCATTGTTCCGTGTCGCTCACCTGTCCGTGGGTAAAGGGGCCAAGCGACAGACCTGATTTACCCTGGATTCCAGCACCCCGCCTCAGCTGACCCTCCCTCTCCGGCCCCGTAACCTCTCCCATAATCCCACCATAACAACCTCTCAGTGCTAATGCTCTTGTTCTCCACTGCAGCCTGAGCACTGTCCATCATCTTGCCCTAATAAATGGTGTCTCATTACTAATAACGACTGTACTATTTTGATTTGATGTGATATAGCAGGTCATACAGTATTACGTCTAATGTATTGTATTTATGAGGTTTTTTTTTTCATCTCAATTCAGACTTTTCTTCTCAAATTTGTAAGAAAAATAGCTTAAATTATGAGCTATAAACATTAAAATTGCAACAAAAAAAAACAAGTATTGCGACTTTATCTCACTTTCAGATTTTTTTTCTTAGAATTGTGAAAAAAAAGTTAATATGATGAGCTACAAAACTCAAAATTGCAAGAAACAAGTCAGAATTGTGAGATAAAAACTTCTTTACTTAATTATTTATTGTTTTTTAATCCTGTGAAGTAATGAAATGTACTTATATATCATTAAAATGCAAAAACAAAATAAAATAAATGTTCATAAATTGTTTTGTTTTTTATTAATTAATTTGTAAGCACATTTCTGTGGAAGCCTGTTTATTCCACAAATTAAAAATAAAAGGGAATGGTGACTTTTTTTTTCATCTCAATAAAACTTTTCCTCTCAGAATTGTAAGAAAAAAAGCTCAAATTATGAGCTATAAACTTAAAATTGCAAGAAACAAGTCAGAATTTTGAGATAAAAATATCTTTTCTTTATTATTATTTTTTTTTTAATCCTGTGAAAGAAAGAAATGTGCTTAAATATCATTAAAATGCAAAAAAAATAAACAAATAAACAATCAAATAAATTATTGCAACAGTTTTTTTTAATTAATCAATTCGTAAGCACATTTTTGTGGAAACTTGTTTACTCCAGAAAAATAAATAAATAAATGAAATTAAGACATTTTCATCTTAATTCAGACTTCTCTTCTCAGGATTGTGAAGAAAAGAGCTAAAATTATGAGCTATAAACTCAAAATTGCAAGAAACAAGTCAGAATTGTGAGATAAAAATGTATTTTCTTAATGATTTATTATTTTTTAATCCTGTGAAGTAAACAAACTTTTACAGAAATGTGCTTAAATATCAAAATTATAAAATGTTTTTATTTCTTACTGATTTCTGATTTTTTTTTTGTGCTGAAATATGACCCAAACATGATCTTGAGAGGTTTTGTGAGATTTACTCATAGAAATGTATAAAAGACATCCGTGAAAGCACACATACGTTGCCAATTTAGAACAAAATTTAGAATGTAATTTAGAATGACGTTCAACGGACATTTTCTTAATGTTTAACTTCATAACATACGCAAACGTGATCTGTTTGCGATGATTATCAGATGTTTCGAACAGAAAACAATGCTTTCCAGACGGTAGATGCATCGTGTTCAAGTGTTTAGTGTTTGTCAAAATAAATAAAAAATGATACATAATCAAATCAACTAATATACTAACATATGCAGTATAGCTAGAGCACATTTTTTTTAGTACACACTTGACAGACATGTGAAAATGCATTCATGCCAGGATCTGTGTGTTCATACAAGCACACACCTCGTGTCCACCCAACCACAACACCCTCCCTACTCCCTCCTGCATCCGTACCCAGCGCCAAGCTCCACATCTTGGGGTTCCCAAGATCCCCTCAGACCCATAAAGCCGTGCTCCAGGCACGGAGCCAGCAGCGATCCATCAGCTTTAACTACTGCTTGAGCACGGTGCCAGGCTTAGCGCTGTTTTATTTTTACCGTGAACTACTGGGGACCTGAAGATACAGGAAAGGAAAGGGGGAGAAAGATCGAGAATAGGACAGGATTCCGGCTCCGTTCTCTACATCAGCCAAAGTTAACAAAAACACCCTCCTTTTATCCACTGTTTCTGAGCCGAGTCCAGAGCCCATCCCACTACAGACGGAGAAAAAAAAAAAAAAAAACCTTATCAGGACCCTGGATAGTGAAGTTCCAGTGTAGTTCAGTAGGCTTGAAATAACGCCTGTGCTATACCATTAATATTTCAGCTGACAGACAAACTTAATATTTCTGTAGATATTTCTATTCGTGGAGATATAGTGGAGTGAGAAAGACACCCAGAGGCATGGAATGTTTTACAGAAACAAATAAGTTGATACAAAGCATACGTATATCTTTACGTTGAGACTGTGAAACTCTAAAGCTACCTTCATTCAACTATTTTGTGAAATATGAAAGTTAGTTTCCACCTCAAAGTAAAATATACAAGAGCTAATTAAATAATAAAAAAGTCACAACTCGTCGCAAAAGTTGCAATTACGAAAAATTTCAAAAGAGTGACTCCAGCAAGAATTGTTCATACAACTATAAAATGTACTCAGAATAAAGAGATACTGTCGCAACTATGAGGAAAATTCACAATTGCAAGAGATAATAAAATTGCAATTACAGGAAATTCACAACTGAGATAATTGCAAATGTGAGATAGTCACACAATTATAAGAAACAGTAGTCGCAACTGTAAGCATATAATCGCAATTTTGCGTTAAATTAAATCACAAATGAATGAAATGAATTCTCTGAGACAGCATTTAATCGTAATAGCAAAAAAATGAAATCTCAAATGAATGAAATGAAATCTCTGAGACGGCATTTAATCGTAATTGCAAAAAAATAAAATCGCATTTACAGGAAATATTTGCAATTGAGAGAGATGTGAGATAGTCACATAATTATGAGAAAGAGTAGTCGCAACTGTGAGATATAATCGTAATTGCAAGAAATAAAATCGTAATAACTGAGATTGCATATAATCATAATTGCAAGAAATAAAATCACAATTATGGGAAATATTTGCAATTAAGAGAGATGGTTACAAATGTGAGAGTTATAAAAGTATGAGAAACCGTTATTGCAACTGTGAGATTGCATTTTCGTAATTGCGAGAAATAAAATCGCAATAACTGTGAGATTCCATTCAATCGTAATTGCGAGAAATAACATTTGCAATAACTAAGACTACATATAATCATAATTACGAGAAATAAATTCACATTTACGAGAAATATTCGCAATTGAGAGAGATAATTGCAATGTGAGATAGTCACAAAATTCAGAAAAAAAGTAGTCACAACTGTGAGATTGCATATGTTCATAATATCAAGAGAAATAAAATTGCAATAACTGTGGGATTGCATGTTATTGTAATTGCTAGAAATAAAATCACAATTATGGGAAATATTCACAATTGAGAGAGGTAATTTCCAATGTGTGATAGTCAAATAATTCTGGAAAAAAAAGTTGTCACAACTGTGAGATTGCATATATTTATAATTGAGAGAAACAAAATCGCAATAACTGTGGAATTGCATATAATTGTAATTGCGAGAAATAAAATCACAATTATGGGAAGCATTCGCAATTGAGAGAGATAATTGCAGTGAAAAAGTCACATAATTATGAGACACAGTAGTCACAACTCTGAGATTGCATATATTAATAATAGCGGGAATAAAATCGCAACTACAGGAAATATTTGCAATTGTAGCTGCAAATGTGTAAATGAAGTTACAATGAGAAATAATTGTGAGATATTGTGAGAAATACAAGTAAGTGTAAAGCAAATATTTAACAAGAACAAAGTACTTTTTTTAAATAACTGCTGTAAAACTGCACTTTAAAATGGTGGATGCCAACAGTTGCTAAGGTAATGTTTTGATTTTAATTCTACTTTAAAGGCACTGGCGTCAACCCAGTTGCCATGTAACTAGGAAAGAAACACTTTCAGGTTTAATTATTTCACATTTGCTCACCCTATAGACTCTCTTATGGTTCAGACCTGACCACAATCCATCATAAAGTTTGTTCAACAGCATGGGCTCCTGCACATTTTGGCAAGAGAACAAAAAATAAGACACTTATGACCTATAGAAATTTGTCACAAAAGATCTGTCATGATTTTCCAGTTGTAGTGTTAAAAACAGTCTTCTTAAAAAAAATGACCAGCTGTGCCCCTGACCACTATCCAGCTGGTGTCATTTTACAACGTTTTTAAAGGGGTCCCACTGTCCTTGTTTCATATTAAACCAATGCACCACCTTAAAATTATACAGACCTACAATAACCTATCACATATAGGGGGGAAAAAACTATATGAGGCTGGAAAAAATGAATTCTGGTGGAGCCAGATGGAGAGAAAGAGAAAACAATTCCTTCCCACGGGAGGGTGATACAAACTCTGGCTCTATTCGAAGAGTTGGGAATGAAAAGAACAAAGTGTGTTATTTTAGTGCTCTGTGTGTCTGCCATGTTTTTGGATACAAAATATAGCATATGCGTCTCAAATAAATACGTGATTAATGAGAAACAGTCATATCTCACTGATGTGGTGAAAGCTTGCCACACTTGCGGGAAGTTACCACCCATATGTGACTTCTCTCCGGTGCCAAATCATTTGTGGCAGTAGTTTGGCTAAAGATACAATGGCTCATGTGACACGTCTGAAACAGAAGTAAAATCTTTATAATTTCAATTTGGATTTACAAGCAGTAGAGCCTATGCTGTGTCACTCTTTACTGAGCACCAGTCTGCCACCCATTCTCATTGACTGGGATCATAATGGGATACTAAAGCATCATAATAGATACTGCACAACAAACACTGATCAGCCATGTCATTAAAACCAGCTTTGGTCCTGGCATTCACAAAGATGTTACTTTGACAAGTACCACCTACCTAAAAATTGTTGCACACCACGTGCACCCCTTCATGACAGCAGTGTTCCCTGATGGCCTGTGGCCTCTTTCAGCAAGATGATGCCCCTTGTCATTGCAAAAATTGTTCTGGAATGGTTTGAGGAACGTAACAAAAGGGGTTGAAGGTGTTCAAGGCCTCCAAATTTGGTATCTTCTGGAGGGCCACTGTCCTGCAGAGTGTAGTTTCAACCAGCTCCAAAACACCTACCTGAAAGTTTCTAGCAGTCCTGAAGACCTTTATTAGTTGGTTCAGGTCTGTTTAATTAGGATTGGAGCTAAATCCTGCAGGACACTAGCCCTTTATGAACTGCACTGGACACCCCTGATCTATGGGATGTGCTGGACCACCAGCCCTGATCCATGAAGCCCCCCACCCTGCAACTTGCAGGACTTAAGGGGTAAGCTGCTAATGTTTTATCTGCATGGTAGATGAATAGAGGCTTTCACACTGGAGGAACCTTTTCATAGTTCCAAGAACTATTGGCAGAAGTACCCACTTTTTGGCATGTTCGCATCACAAGAACTAGGAATGTATTTAGTTCTAGGAACTCAGTTTGGGGGGACTACATTAGCTCCCACTTCAGAGAAGGGTTTAAAACAACAAAAATATTTACTCCTTGAACATGAAAAACAGCGATAATGGCATTTATCTAACTGTTGTCTGCAGAGTTGTGCTCTTTTCTCAGCCTCGATGATATGTAACATTGCAAGTTATCTTCGCGTATATTGTGCGTTTACGTCCCATCTTCGCTATCACGTAAACCAAAACGCAAAACAGAAACAACCCTGATCACAACTTCCTCCATTTACCGGTTGTTGACGTTTGTAAATGCCATGAATAAAGATGTTGCTGTCGGCTGCATAAGAATTCCTGCTGCTGGTGTGAATTTAACCAGGAAACCATCCCAAATTGGAAAATGGTTTTCTAGGAACCACCAGGCTGGCTAGTTTCTAGAACTACGCAGTGCGAGAGCCCCTTATAACACTGATAATATTGTTACAATGGCACCTGTCAAAGGGTGGGATGTTTTAGGCAGCTGCATAGCTGCAGACTGGACAGCGTGCCAATGATACGCCTTGTCCAGCCTACAATAGTCAGCTCTTGAATTTAATTTGCTGGAAGCAGGAAAAAGCAAAGGGCAAGCAAGATCTGAGTGACTTTGACAAAGGCCAAATAGTGATGCCTAGATGCCTGTGTCAAAGCATCTCAAAATTGCAAGTCTTGTGGGGTTTTCAGTATGCATTGATTAGTGCCTACCAAAAGAAGCGCAAGGAAAGACAATCAGTGAACTGGGAATCACTGATTCACGTGGGGTGTGAAGACTAGTCCGTCTGGTCTGATCACCCAGAATAGCTATTATAGCTCAACTTGCTGAAAAACGTAATGCTGGCCATGACAGAAAGGTGTCAGAACACGTAGTGTATTGTAGTTTGCTGCTTATGGGACTGCATAGTCACAGACCTGTTAGAGTGCCCATGATGACCCCTGTCCACCATCGAAAGTGGCTACAATGGGCATGTGAGCATCAGAACCACGGAGCAATGGAAGTAGGTCACCTGGTCTGAAGAATCCCTTTTTTCTTTTAAATAAGGTGGATAGCCATGTACACTGTTTACCTGGGGAAAGATGGCAGCAGGATGCATTATGGCAAGGGTAGGCAAGTTTGGTCCTAGAGAGCCACAGTCCTGCAGAGTTTAAAAAGACAGGTGGCCAAGTATAGTGACCCATCCAAGTGCACACACACAGCAGTGAGTAGTGAACAAACACACCGCACCGTGAACACACACCCAGAGCAGTGGGTAGCCATATTGCTGTTGGTGGTACGGTGCCCTGCTCAAGGGTCTCACCTTAGTCGCTGTATTGAAGGTAGAAGAGAGTGCTGGTCATTCACTCCCCCCACCTACGATCCCTCTGGTACTGGGACTCGAACCCACAACCTATTGGGTTACAAATCCGACTCACCTGCCTATAACCTTCGTAAACCTGAAGACATTGATTAGCTTGTCTAGGTGTCTTTGATTATTGTTGAAGCAAAATTCTGCAGGACAGTGGCTCTCTAGGACAGAGTTTGCCTACCCCTCCACTATGGGAAGAAGGCAGGCCAACAGAGGACGTGTTATGCTCTAGACAGTGTTCTGCTGGGAAACCTTGGGTTCTGCATTCATATGGATGTTACTTTGACACATACCACAAGATTGTTGTAGACTACAAACCCCCACTTTATGACAGTGGTGTTCCCTGAGGATAGTGGCCTCCTTTTGCATGACAGTGCACCTGCCACACTGCAGAAATAGTTTGGGAAAGGTTTGAGAAACCTGACAAAGAATTCAAGGTGTTGCCTTGGCCTCCAAACCCCCCAGATCCAACTGAGCATCTATGGGATGTGCTGGACCAACAAATTCAATCCATGAAGGCTCCACCTTGCAATTTGTAGGACTTGAAGGGCCTGCTGCTTTTTAGTGGAAGATACCACAGGCCACATTCAGAGGTCTTGTGGAGTCCATATCATGTGAAATTGTATATAATGAAAAAAAACAAAGCATTGAGCAGCCATATTGCTGGGGTGCCCGGGGAGCAGTTGGGGTTTTGGTGCCCTGCTTAATCCTGAAGACATTGATTAGCTTGTCCAGGTGTGTTTGATTATGGTTGGAGCTAAACTTTGCAGGACAACGGCTCTCTAGGGCTGTGTCCAAATTCAGGGTCTGCATCCTCCTTAGGATCCTTCCTACCCGGTTAAAGGAGGAGGGGTCCTCCGACGACCACAAAACACGGAATTAGGTGTCTGTGAATTTGGACAGCCTACCCTTCTTTCAGTTCCCTCCCTTACCCGTTGCTCATATCCTGTCGCCTAGCAACCATGACAGCGTTCGGTCTGCTCTTTAGTCCCTAAAAGCATTAAAAACAGCTTCAATCACTAACAAGAAATTAGCTGTGTGTAAGGGGATATTCACACAGGCAGTACGAAAGAAGCTAGTTTACGAAAGTGATGTTTTTTTTAACATATAAACGTACAAATGTATAAAAATATGCATTAATGCTAAAACCAAAGGCCTAACTAGACAACCACTGTAAAAAAATATTTTTAGAAACGCCAGTTTTTTAAAAACTTACATCGAACAGCATATTCCTCTACCGCTCGCTTCGTCCGCCATTATTTGGAAATTCTGGAAGCGCTCTGCCGAAAGGAATTATGGGATAGGTAGGACGGGAAAGGATCCACCAGACCCATCCTTCCAATTCGGGGAAAAGGAGGACGTATTTGTTGGCCGCATTTGAAGGATCCTACGAATTTGGACAGCCTTCGTCGCGGCGCTGTGACGTAGCATCCTTCAAATGAGTCCTCCAAAGGATGTAGACCCTGAATTTAGACACAGCCTAGGACTAAACCTGCTTACCCATGCACTATGAAATTAAGGCAGACCAACAGAAGGGGTATTATGCTCTAGGCAAAATTTTGCTGGGAAACCTTGGGTCCTGCATTCATGTGGATGTTACTTTGACATACGCCATAAGATTGTTGTAGACAAGCTTAAATTTCTTGATTTAGCACAAACCAATTTAATTTAACACAACCACAACAACATAAATTTAAATCAATGCTGCCAAGCAAGCTCAGTAAAAACAGTGTGACTACTATGGCAGCAGTATGCCAATGTGAACATTCTATATCTCTTTCTTTGCTACTTTTTTCTTTGCTTACTATTTTTTCCTTGCAGTCTTTTTAAAGACTTTGGCAGAAGCATCGCTGGTCATGGTCAGACTCAACTTCAGATGCATAGAAGTTCTCTGCTAATAAACCTTTAAAAGCTTTAGGGATTTAATGCTTTCGTGAACGTTCACCCCAAACCCTCTATCACTCACAGAGTCCCACAGACTCTTATGTCACCAAAGACGCTAACAACTGTTGCAGATGGCTGGCCATCAATCATAACATGACAGCAAACTATTTCAGGAAGGCACAGTGCTCCTGTACACTTTCATGATGACTTTCCCACATATATTCAAACATAAGGGTTTACGCTAAGCCCTGGTCTGACAGCAGTGCTCTCTTAGCAGGTATGGACTGAAAACTTGGCGCCAAGGTGAATTACATCAGAAGGTGTTTTGGAAATTTTAGAGGGGCCGTGTTGAACACTTTAATCATATAAATGAGTGTCTGCGTTCTAATGTCACCATCTAAAACACAGAGACATACATATGCGTAACCCTAAGAAGTGTGTGGGGGGGGTATGTAATGTTTTTTTGGCAAAGGGACACAGTGGTTAGCCCCTAGTGATTGACTACTGATTTAGACTAGTGTTATAAGGTAAATTGTAACTGAAACGAGAGAACAATATGTGCCACAGACAAGAGTGTTGACTAAGTCCAGGTGATTCTGCTGAAGATACAGCCCAGAAGCAGTCACACGGTGATCCGCTGGCCTGCGGTGAATGCTATTAACGCCTTGAGGAACTTACAAGGCATGCCAGGCCATCAACCCCTCAGCCAGTCATTTGCACCCCGGGGACCGGACTCATTTTAAGCAGACAGTGTGTGCTCACACAAGGATGTAAATTCAATGGAGCTCAATTCTCACCTCATATCCAAGCACAATACACCACTAAATATTCCCCCTTGAAGCTCACAGTGGAAAAGCTGAAATAAACAGAGGTACTAAAAACCCGAAAGGCCATTTGCATGTCTTTGGTACACAGCTGCTTTGCGTGCCTTCATTGGCCATTTCGCTTAAATAGAGCTTGGGCAATATATAAATCCATTGTTCTGAAAAGAACTTGGCTGTGGTTAGAAATCTGTTGTGTTAAAAAGAATTTGGCCGTGATCAAAAATCGCATAACATAAAGTTGACTGCCAAATCATACAGAAAACAAAGAGAAGGAAGGAACGAGATATAGTTCTGGACAACAGATGGGTGTTTAAAATGGTTTTGCATTGGCTGACATGCTCTGTGATTTAGATTCAAAAATAGTGATGGGAAATCTGATTCATTTTTGCTAACTGGTTCTTCTGAACAGTTTGTTTTAAATGAACTGATTCAGTGGTTTATTTGTGTCATCACATGGTTCCTGACATCCTGGTATGGGATATTACACGTTCAACCTTCCAAAAATGCCACATGTAGGAGCATACGTCATTTATTATGATTTTTTTTAAATTAACATTATTTAAAATGTAATCTTTTTTTATTTAATATTAATAAGGACTAAAAAAAGGATGCAGGACTTAATTTGTAAAGGATTTCACTCATAAATTGCTAGTGAATTTCACAAATAATTACCAAAAATAGTTTTATAGTTTATAGTACTTCTGTGTGTTCATAATTTAGAACCTAATGTAATTCACAATAAACAATAATAAAATTGATTTTGATCTTGACTGAAAAAGGTTTTGCATTTTTTTTAAAGTAATTATGCCTTTTTTAAATAATTTTAAATAATTTGTAACATTTTAGCTGATCACCTATAAATCAATTTTTTTATTCAGTAAGCCAAATTTTAGGATTCCTTCTATACATTTAATATCAGCTTAGTTTGTTATATCATTTATAGAATATTATGAAAATATCAATAATATCTCAATATCACAGGTTGCAAAATATGTCTGAACGAGTCAGGTTGGTTAAGTGAGTCGCTGAGCTGTTAACTGGAGAATTCGGACTGAAAAAAAATTGGTGCAAGACTTACTTTGTAAACCATTTCACAAATAATTACCAAAAAATGCACATTAAATTTAAAATAAAAAAAATGTAAAGTGTTGGGTGGTCTTAAATGTTTGAATTGAACTGATTCAGTGGCTCTTTTATGTCATCACATGGTTTCTGACATCCTGGTAATGAGATATTACATGTTCAACTTTCCAAAAATGGCATGCGCAGGAACATATTATGATATTATGATTTAATTAATATGAATTCAAATGTATTATTATTTTCAATTAATATCAATAAGGGTGCTTATAGTACTTTAATGTGTTCATAATTTCGAACATAAAAATAATTTGCATTCACAATAAAAAATAGTAATTTTTAATAATTTGTAACACTTTAGCCTGTAACCTGTAAAGATGTTTTTTCATTCAGTAAGCCAATAATTTTATGATTATTCCCAATGGACTCAATATCAGCTTGGTTCCTAATTTCATTTGTACAATATTATGAAAATATCATTAATATCTCAATATCGCAGGTTGATAAATATGTCTGAAAGAATCAGTTATTGGTTCAGTGAATCATTAACTCGAGAACTCAGACTGAAAAAAAATGGGTGTACTTACTTTGTAAAAAAAAAATCAATCAATCAATCAGAAATTGCTAGTAAATTTCACAAATAATTACCAAAAATAAAAATAAAATCACATTAAATTAAACATGAAATTTTTAAGTGTTGGGAAGTCTGATTAATTTCTGCTAATTGGCTCTTTTGAACAGTTTGTTTAAAATGAACTGATTCAGTGGTTTATGTATGTCATCACATGCCATGGTAATTGATGTCATATTGAATATAAATTCAAATGTAATATTATTCTTGATTAATATCAATAAGGGTGTTTATAGTACTTCAGTGTGTACATAATTTAGACCCTAAATATAATTTGCATTTACAATAAACAATGTTAAAATAGATTTTGATGAAACTGAAAATGGTTTTGCATTTTTTAAAGATAATTATGTCAATTTGAATAATTTCAAATAACATTAGTCAGTAAAATCCTTCAGGTCCCACAAATTCTGCAGTTTTTCAGCATTTTTATGTATTTGAACCCTTTCCAACAATGACTGTATGATTTTGACTGAGGGACTGAGGGACTCATATTCAACTATTACAAAAAGTTCAAATGCTCACTGATGCTCCAGAAGGAAAAACAATGCATTAAGAGCCGAGGGGTGAACACTTTTTGAATTTGAAGATCTTATTTTGTCTTCTGGGAAACATGTAAGTGCCTTCTGTAGCTTCTGATGGGCAGTACTAAATGAAAAAAAATATGACATTTAGGCAAAATAAGAAAATTGTCCATGTTTATTCTATTCAAAAGTTTACACCCCCTGGCTCTTAATGCATTGTTTTTCCTTCTGGAGCATCAGTGAGCGTATGAATCTTTTGTAATAGTTGCATGTGAGTCCCTCAGTTGTCCTCAGTGTGAAAAGACGGATCTCAAAATTATACAGTCATAGTTGGAAAGGGAAAATACACAAAAAAATGCTGAAAACCCAAATAATTTGTGGGACCTGAAGGATTTTTCTGAAAAACAGAGGGCAGTTTTACTGTTTAGATTTTGCAAGGTGTATGTGAACTTTTGTCCTCAACTGTATAATTTATACAATATTAAGAAAATATCATTAATATCTCAAAACCACAGGTTGCTAAATATGTCTAAAAGAGTCAGTTTTTGGTTCAGTAAGTCACTGAATTAACTCGAAAATTCAGACTGAAAAAAAGGGTGTAGAATTTACTAAAAAATTTCACTCAGAAATTGCCAGTAAATTTCACAAACAATTACCAATAAATGGAAGCATATTATATTAGTTTTTAACTATAAGGACTGAAATGGTACTTTCATGTAAAATGTACTCTGATAACCTAAAAATAAAAACAGTTTTCAGTGTAGTGAACAAATCTTTCAGACTGGTTTGGTCAAAAGACTCAAAAGAATGATTCTTTGTTTCAAAGAAGGTCATCTACCAGAAATTTTGCAGCACAAGTGTTAAAACTACACATTATCAGACTAAATAACAGCTCAACTAGTATTTGCTAACTAACCATAGCGAGAATGTTTTGCAAAACTGTATTGTTTTACAATATTATCCACATGGAATCCTTGTATCCAAGCAGCCTGAAGTATTTCTTGTCGCATTTCCATTTCTGTCCGTGATGTCAATATTTAAAACCACTCAGGGCAAGGTCCAAAAGACCTGAAGGAGAGCTTCAAACACTTACTCCTCAAGAAAAATCATTTGGCCAAAGGTCTCACATCATTACAATTCATCAAATGATTTCTGGCCATATTCAACATGCTTGAAATCGTAGCTCCAGAAAGCGTGAGCGTAAGCGTACAGTACTTCATTCTTCAGTGTTTCCAGCACTTGAACACATGGAGCGAGTTCTCACGACCAGAGTTATCAGATACAGGCCAAGTGGAGTTTTTTTGAAGCCATGTGTTTTGTTTGTGATATGAAAGATCTGAAAACAAAGATGATGGCAGGCTGTCTCCATCTGAAGGCCTTGTCGACTTGATCTAAGAGCTCTTGAAGGGTGTGAAAATAAATCCAGACAGCATGGAGCACATTCATTAAATATACACTGATGCCTATTAAAAACCCATTGATAAGAGATGGAATGAACAGTGAAATCATGTAGATATCCATCGGATCATTGGCGTTGCTGCTCATGGGACTCCTGTTGCTATAGCCAATGTCTCCAGGACAGACGCTATGAAGACATTTAAAGGTCCCATATTGTACACATTTCTGGAGGTTTATTTTAGTTGTTGATGTCCTTAAAAATATATATTTGCGGTATAAGTGCCAAAATCCATCTCAATATATTTTTACAGCTCCTTTTTTAGGAGCTCTGTCAAAAACAGGTCGATTTTGGCCCATCTAATTAATATTCATGAGCCTCTCTTCTGATTGGCCTGTTGTTTTCTGAGTGACGCACAGCCAGGCCAATCACAGGTAACTACGGTCATGTATCGTTGTAGCCGAACTCAGAGCCATAGAGAGCCTAGCCTGCTGATACTCAACAGGATTATTTCAGAATGATCATTAATGTTTCTTTCTTTTTCAAACACCGAATCCAGTAAGCTACACAACTGTTGCTTTAGTAAAGCCCTTTCACAATGCGCGTTGATTCTGGAAAATTACGGAACGAGCGCTGTGTGAACAAAAGCAAGATTCATAAAGGCAGTGTTGTAGTGTCGTAGGCAGTGTTACCCTGCGACTCTTCACCACAAAAAAATATGTGCAAAGTGGAATGAAGCGGCGATCGGGCAGAGCCAGCTCCTCACTATCAGCGCTGAAGCACAGTTTGTTCAGGTTAGTTTCAGTTTAGTGAAACGTACGCGTCGCATTACATCTCACATCCAAACGTCACATGTCTTTATGGGTTGTGTGTAAAGCACGCACAGATTCCGGAAAACAACTGTGAATGAACCAAATCAAACAACTCCGGAACAAATCATGGGAAACATTATCCGTGTATTTACTGCAATCGCTGTGTGAAAGAGGCTGAAGTTGACGTGCCAGTGGTCTCTTATATTCACGTTGTTCTGAAGCCTGTGCAATGATGTAGTTTCGACATCTATCGACTGAACAGGGTTTTCTCGGCTTGTTTTCGTGTTGTTGTTGCTTAGCAATGTTATGGACGCGATGTTGTCTGGGTTTGACAAAAGGAGGGTGGGACGGTGAAGTGATTGGCGCTCGGGGTGGTGACTGAAGGCGGTGACCGAGTAGATCGGACGTCACATCGTTACGGAAGTCACAGCGGCTCGTGAAAATGAACAGCTACTTTAAGCAGTCTGTGTGCAGTTTACTGTGGATTGACTGTTTTGAAACTCATATGGTAGTTACATAGCCCCTAGACCTCAGTTTTCATGAAAAAAGCCAGGAAATTTCGATTTTGACAATATGGGATCTTTAAAGCAAATCCACGTGTCCGAGCGTGTAATCCTGCTGTAAGTGCACCTCAGGATCTGAGATTTCAATATCTGACCTCATGCTTCTCCACGCACCTGTTTAACAGGTCTCAGCATTGATGCTGATGGGAGTTCAGGAAACATCTGGCTAGGTTGCGAACATGGATGCTTTCTTAAGGTTTGAGACAAAATCGAACATAACTATCAGTCCTCAAAAAATAAATAAAAATAAATTAATAATTACAAGAAAACCCCAAGTAACACACTAAATTAAACACTAATTAAACATCAATTTTTTGTGTGTTTATTGAGTCATATATTTCAGATTTAATTCAAATGCCCCTTACCCCGGTGAATTGATGGTTCTCCATAACTATGAATGCTGAGCTCCAGGGGCCTTGGTGGGCATGAGGCTAAGATGGCACCCCAACTCTGAGAGTTGACTGTTCTCCATAACCATGAATGCTGAACTCCAGGGGGTTTTTCGAGCAATGCCAGGCATGGGAGCAGGGTGACGTCCCTACTCTGGAAATTTACGGTTCTCCGTAACTATGAATGCTCAGCTCCAGGGCATTTTTGAGAGATGCCAGTTCCACGTACCCTCACTCTTGTGGACATGAGACTGAGATGGCGCCCCCAACTCTGGGTATTGACGGTTCTCCATAACTATGAATTCTGAGCTATGAATTTCGAACAATGCCAGCCTCATGTCACTTCACTCTGGCAGGCGTGGGAGTAGGGTGACGGCCCCTACTCTGGGAATTGATGGTTCTCCATAACTATGAATGTAGAGCTCCAGGGGCTTTTTTAAGCGATGCCAACCCCACATACCCTCACTCTGGTGGGCATGAGCGTGAGATGGTGACCCTAACTCTGGGAGTTGACTGTTCTCCATAACCATGAATGCTGAGCTCCATGGGCTTTTTGGAGCGATGCCAGGCATGGGAGTAGGGTGACGTCCCTACTCTGGGAATTCACGGTTCTCCATAACCATGAATGCTGAGCTCTAGGAGATTTTTTGAGTGATGCCAGCCCCACGTACCCTCATTCTTGCGGGCATTAGATTAAGATGGTGCCCCCAACTCTGGGTACTGATGGTTCTCCATAACTATGAATGCAGAGCTCCAGGAGCCTTTTTAAGCGATGCCAGCCCCACGTACCCTCACTCTGGTGGGCATGAGCGTGAGATGGTGACCCTAACTCTGGGAGTTGACTGTTCTCCATAACCATGAATGCAGAGCTCCAGGGGCCTTTTTAAGCGATGCCAGCCCCACGTACCCTCACTCTGGTGGGCATGAGTGTAAGATGGTGACCCCAACTCTGGGAGTTGACTGTTCTCACTCTGGTGGGTATGAGAGTAGGGTGACGTCCCCTACTCTAGGAATTGATGGTTCTCCATAACCATGAATGCTGAGCACCAGGGTCCCTTTTGAGCGATGCCAGCCCCACATACCCTCCTTCTTGCGGGCATGAGACTGAGATGGTGCCCCCATTTCTGGGTATTGACGGTTCTCCATAACCATGAATGCTGAGCTCCAGGGGCCTTTTTAAGCGATTTTAGCCCCATGTTCCCTTCACTCATTCAGGATTGAAACTAAGATGGCTCCCCCAACTCTGGGAATTGATGGTTCTCCATAACCATTAATGCTGAAACAGTAATCAATAAGAGTCAAGTAATTTACAGCAGTTCCATGTTCTTTAAATGTTCTTGTCAAAAGACGTCAACTTAATTCAATTTAAATTGGATTTAGCTTTCTTTTTTTTTTACTTTTCTGCAGTGTGATTGAATAATTATTCAAAAACATGAGAAAAAAAAGCTCTAGCTTAGTGGTTTAAGATATTCAATTTGTTTAATATTTGCAATTTAGCTTAATCTCTTTCACAAAAATCATATTTAAGCGATGTATCAACAAAAAAAGTGAATTGTCCACTCCTGCATCACAACAGTAATCGTCTAATATTGTGTGAATGCAGCGGATTTTCCACAAAAGCGTAATTTCCTGGGAAGTAGCATGGATGAATGCAACTTCTGCAAGAAGGTTTAACATTTGTGGCTAACACACTGAGACATTGCATCATTCCCAGCACCAAAAAAGCCAGTTTATGCACAACTAGTTGACCATTGAACGTGTTGAACGTGAATATTTGAGCACATCAGGTGATGTTGTCCCGGGGCAGTGTGACGGTAGCTGTTTGCGATCTATAGTCCAATTTGAATATGGATCCGACAAACGGCTGCTCATCCCTAAGGGACACACGAGTCTATACCTGTCTTCTCTTTTGACAAACAAGGATCTTTCATGTTACAAAGCTTCGGTCCCATCCAGGACTTGAGCCCAAGGGGTGAAAGATGTGCTGTGTTGGGTTGCAGTGGGATATTTGGAATTATACACCTTGAGAACAGCATTCCAACTATTCCAGGTGATCCATTCGTCTTCAAAATGTTGTGGCCAGTGGCTATATCAGGTGTAGCCAACTGTAGGATCAGCCAAAGTGAGGGAAAGTGCGTCAAGCTGAAAGAATGCAGACGGGGATACAAGTGAGGAGAGGCTGGACCTTGTGCATCTCAAGCGTACTTCAATCTAGTGCTCTTTGTAGATGACAATGGTCCTTTCATGACATCTGTCACCCCTGGCCTGACTGAAATTGCTACTGCGCTTCTATTCTTCAAAGAGCTTGTTATTAGCTTGCCCTAGGAGCATGAAGCAGCTCGCCAACAGCCCTCAGAGCACAAGGATATTAAAGAAGCTGAATGCTGGATACTCCACAAGATGCCCTGTGGGACTTAAGCCAACAACCTTCACAATGATGCTCAAATTAACAAGATGAGCAAACCAAGAACAAGCCAGGCACAATGAAAACGTGAATGAGTGACACTGGAGAATGATAAAAACATATAAAAAGTTCTAAGTTTCATTATATACTGTATACTGCACACTAAATTACTATACTGGATCAGTTGTCATTTAGTAATGACTATACTAATAAATATCATTGTTAAATATTGAAATGTAATTATTAATAATAATAATAATAATATTTTTATTACACAATATTATCATTACATTAAAATTCAAACAATACAATTAAAATATCAACAACAGCTGTAGTTAATAAATTATTCTATTAATAATTAACCATAACTAATATTGTATAAATGTGTTAAACTATTATTATTATTATTATTATTATTATTATTTCTAAAATGAGAAGAAGCTGTAGTTCTCTGTGTTGCTGTAGTTCAGGAATAATCATCATCACCATCATCATCATCATCATCATCATCAATGATTTTTAATAACTGAATGTATTTTTTTTTAATAATTTACTTATAAAAACAAGGGGAAACAATAATTGAATTAATCTTTAATATTTCAACTGTTGTTACTATGGTTATTATTACACCTTTTAAAAATATAAATATAACATAATAAATATAATAATTTAAATAAAAAAATGAAACGCAATGGTTGTGGTCAATATTATTAATATTTATAGTAGTGTAAGAACAATTATTATTTGTATTATTTGAATTATTAATAAAATGCATTGTTATTATTATGCAAATTAATAATAATAATTATTATTATTATTATTAATATTTAAGTAAAACATTAACAGTTGTAGTTGTAGTAGCAATAGTAGTAATATAATAATAATAAATATAGTTATTATTATTATTGATATTTAAATGTAATTGTTATTAATAATATCGAAATGTAATCACTTATTAATATTATTATTATATTTAAGTAAAACTAACAGCTGTCGTTGTAGTATTATTATTAGTATTTATTTATTATATTATATTATTATTACTACAAATAAGTAAAACAGTAGCAGTTGTTGTTCAGTAGCAGTGGTAATAATAATAATAATAATAATAATTTATTATTATTAAAATATTATTATTATTAAGTGTAGTAGTAATAACAATTATTATAATTATTATTATAAAAAATAAATAAAACATTAACAGTTGTAGTTGTAGTAATAATAATAATAATAATAATAATAATACTTATTATTATTATTATTACTACTACTACTACTATTATTTATTTTTTCATATTTAAATGTTATTATTATTATTATTATTATTATTATTATTATTATTATTATTATTATTATTATTATAAAACATTAAGTGAAACAGTAAACAAAAGAGTGAAGTAACATACAGGGATTCCATGCTTCAAATGTTCCTTATTAAAGACATAAATCAATTAAAATGGATTCTGCTTTTTTGTTTTCAATTTGTCTGCAGTGTAACTGAATAATCAATCAAAAGCAGTCCAGAGATTGGCCTAAAAAGCTCTAGTGGTTTACATTATTCAGTTTAAAATATTCAAATTGCATAATTTCTTTCATTTTTTAGATAAACAGAGCCAGATGTGTTTGTTTCTCCTACTGAAGCCTCAAAAATAAATAAATGAATAAAAAGTTTAAAAAAGAAACAGGGCAAACACATAGCTAGCTTGCACAGGCCACAGATTTCTATCAACATGAAATATTGTAGTCAATATTTAATGAGAAATGCAGGGTGGGACGAGCACAGAATGACCTAGGCAATATTAGCTGAAAAGTTGTTTCAATGTGTCTGGGAAAAATAGTTTATGAGCGATCGTCTGTTCTCATAACACTCTGACTTTTTGTATCAAATAACAGTTATATGAAGATGGATTCCTGTATGGCCTATTTTTATAACGTTCGTAGCGTCATGGCAGCCTCGCACCACCGATTCTGAGCTCATCCTTCAGTGTGGAGATCTAAACAGTGGAAAAGGAAAGCGGATCGGCCAATTATAACATAGATCCTGTAGGCTCTAATTCAGAGAAAGCCACACTCCAAACAGGATTGCGTTTCAGCATAATAAACACAGGGGACTGTTGGTAACTCCACACAGATGGGACAGTTTTCCACACCTACTGCTGGATTCAGTGTTTGCCCACCACACCCTGTCCCACCGTAAAATGTGACACAGTTCCCATACTGTCAGCTTTAAAGGCTTTCAGACTACACTTTATGAACTTGGCCTTTAGGCACACAATACATAAGGCACAACTGCGTGTGTGTATAAGCCCTATAGATACTTCTACAAACATTGACACTGTAACATAGACATCACA
>NW_027394435.1:0-33324 GCF_049309525.1 Garra rufa | reverse complement strand
TGCATAAAATAACTAAAACTAAATAAATAAATAATAAAAATTAATAAAAAAAAAACGAAAACTGTAAAATTCCTAATATTAATTGAAATAATTATAAATTAGAAATATATATATAATAAAAAAAAAAAATTTTTCAACAATCATAACTGCGAACAACACAGTCAAGATTCATGTTGGGATATAAAATATATAAACATTTATATAATAAAGATTAATTACTTCAAAATACCAATGAACCAACAGAAAACAGAAGAACACAGAGAACCAACAGGAATCTAATATTCATTTGTATTTGATTTCAGTTTGATGTCCATTAACAAAATGCTTTTGTTATTTGAGTTATAGTTAACGATAATAACCCTGCAGCACACATTTTCTGTTCGGGACGGCATGACCTTCACTGATCCAGACGTGATAATGAGCACCTGGGAAGCTCCATAACAAATATCATCTCTGCAACCCATATTTCTGCTGATTAAAGCGTCTGTCCTCACGTTGTGCGCCAGGTTCAGCCTTACAGACCCAATGAACCCCTCAAAACCGTGCGGTTTGGTATTTTCCTCACGGCGATCGATCTCCAGAAGCAGTGTTTTGGTTTCATGAAGAGGCCGACATCATTACAGTGGCGTTATTCATGACCTGCGAGGAAATTTCCATTATTTTTCTTCACCTGAAGGATCAGATGACAGTATAGGGAACATCTTTCTTTGTCTCTGGCTCTCTTCAAAGCGTGAGATTGATTCAGATGTCGGCGGAGCCGCTCAGAATGCTTAATCGCGCCCTTCAGGGTCTGTCACGGAGGTGATTTGGGTCCCGCGAGCGGAGAGGAAGGTTTTCACGGCTTTCGAGTGTCTGTTTAAAGTGATTAAAGAAGACTAAAGTTAAAGACGGTGTCAGTAACACTTACACGGACCCAGTCTGATCATTACACACGCGCCGAGCATTTTAACCACACTAAAGGACATCGCTTTTGAAACCTAGTCAGCTGCTTTGGTGGACACCCTACATAGGGATCAGAACTGACATTCGAAACACACTATAGCAGCAACACAGTATTAAAAATAGTATTTTTAACTTGTTTTTCTGTACAAATACCTTAACATTCATAAATCAGATACATTTGCTGGAGAAACAATGAAACAAAAAAAACGATTCCTGAACTCTCTCTGACATCCGAACTGAATCAATGATTCCTGAACTCTCTTTGACATCCCGAAATGAATCAAATGATTCACAAACTCTCTTTGACATCCCGAACTGAATCAAATGATTCACAAACTCCTCTGACATCCCCGAACTGAATCAAATGATTCCTGAACTCTCTCTGACATCCCGAACTGAATCAAATGATTCTCAAACTCTCTCTGACATCCCGAAATGAATCAAATGATTCACAAACTCTCTTTGACATCCCGAACTGAATCAAATGATTCCTGAACTCTCTCTGACATCCCGAACTGAATCAAATGATTCCTGAACTCTCTCTGACATCCCGAACTGAATCAAATGATTCACAAACTCTCTCTGACATCCCGAACTGAATCAAATGATTCACAAACTCTCTCTGACATCCCGAACTGAATCAAATGATTCACAAACTCTCTCTGACATCCCGAACTGAATCAAATGATTCACAAACTCTCTTTGACATCCCGAAATGAATCAAATGATTCACAAACTCTCTTTGACATCCCGAACTGAATCAAATAATTCACAAACTCTCTTTGACATCCCGAACTGAATCAAATGATTCACAAACTCTCTTTGACATCCCGAACTGAATCAAATGATTCGTGAAATTTCTCTGACATCCCGAACTGAATCAAATGATTCCTGAACTCTCTTTGACATCCCGAAATGAATCAAATGATTCACAAACTCTCTTTGACATCCCGAACTGAATCAAATAATTCACAAACTCTCTTTGACATCCCGAACTGAATCAAATGATTCACAAACTCTCTCTGACATCCCGAACTGAATCAAATGATTCGTGAAATTTCTCTGACATCCCGAACTGAATCAAATGATTCCTGAACTCTCTCTGACATCCCGAACTGAATCAAATGATTCACAAACTCTCTCTGACATCCCGAACTGAATCAAATGATTCACAAACTCTCTCTGACATCCCGAACTGAATCAAATGATTCACAAACTCTCTCTGACATCCCGAACTGAATCAAATAATTCACAAACTCTCTTTGACATCCCGAACTGAATCAAATGATTCACAAACTCTCTTTGACATCCCGAAATGAATCAAATGATTCACAAACTCTCTTTGACATCCCGAACTGAATCAAATAATTCACAAACTCTCTTTGACATCCCGAACTGAATCAAATGATTCACAAACTCTCTTTGACATCCCGAACTGAATCAAATGATTCGTGAAATTTCTCTGACATCCCGAACTGAATCAAATGATTCCTGAACTCTCTTTGACATCCCGAAATGAATCAAATGATTCACAAACTCTCTTTGACATCCCGAACTGAATCAAATAATTCACAAACTCTCTTTGACATCCCGAACTGAATCAAATGATTCACAAACTCTCTCTGACATCCCGAACTGAATCAAATGATTCGTGAAATTTCTCTGACATCCCGAACTGAATCAAATGATTCCTGAACTCTCTCTGACATCCCGAACTGAATCAAATGATTCACAAACTCTCTCTGGCATCCCGAACTGAATCAAATGATTCACAAACTCTCTCTGACATCCCAAACTGAATCAAATGATTCACAAACTCTCTCTGACATCCCGAACTGAATCAAATGATTCCTGAACTCTCTCTGACATCCCGAACTGAATCAAATGATTCACAAACTCTCTCTGACATCCCGAACTGAATCAAATGATTCACAAACTCTCTCTGACATCCCGAACTGAATCAAATGATTCGTGAAATTTCTCTGACATCCCGAACTGAATCAAATGATTCCTGAACTCTCTCTGACATCCCGAACTGAATCAAATGATTCACAAACTCTCTCTGGCATCCCGAACTGAATCAAATGATTCACAAACTCTCTCTGGCATCCCGAACTGAATCAAATGATTCACAAACTCTCTCTGACATCCCAAACTGAATCAAATGATTCACAAACTCTCTTTGACATCCCGAACTGAATCAAATGATTCGTGAAATTTCTCTGACATCCCGAACTGAATCAAATGATTCCTGAACTCTCTCTGACATCCCGAACTGAATCAAATGATTCACAAACTCTCTCTGGCATCCCGAACTGAATCAAATGATTCACAAACTCTCTCTGACATCCCAAACTGAATCAAATGATTCACAAACTCTCTCTGACATCCCGAACTGAATCAAATGATTCACAAACTCTCTCTGACATCCCGAACTGAATCAAATGATTCCTGAACTCTCTCTGACATCCCGAACTGAATCAAATGATTCACAAACTCTCTCTGACATCCCGAACTGAATCAAATGATTCACAAACTCTCTCTGACATCCCGAACTGAATCAAATGATTCGTGAAATTTCTCTGACATCCCGAACTGAATCAAATGATTCCTGAACTCTCTCTGACATCCCGAACTGAATCAAATGATTCACAAACTCTCTCTGGCATCCCGAACTGAATCAAATGATTCACAAACTCTCTCTGACATCCCAAACTGAATTAAATGATTCACAAACTCTCTTTGACATCCCGAACTGAATCAAATGATTCGTGAAATTTCTCTGACATCCCGAACTGAATCAAATGATTCCTGAACTCTCTCTGACATCCCGAACTGATTCAAATGATTCACAAACTCTCTCTGGCATCCCGAACTGAATCAAATGATTCACAAACTCTCTCTGACATCCCAAACTGAATCAAATGATTCACAAACTCTCTCTGACATCCCAAACTGAATCAAATGATTCACAAACTCTCTCTGACATCCCGAACTGAATCAAATGATTCCTGAACTCTCTCTGACATCCCGAACTGAATCAAATGATTCACAAACTCTCTCTGACATCCCGAACTGAATCAAATGATTCACAAACTCTCTCTGACATCCCGAACTGAATCAAATGATTCCTGAACTCTCTCTGACATCCTGAACTGAATCAAATGATTCACAAACTCTCTCTGACATCCCAAACTGAATCAAATGATTCACAAACTCTCTTTGACATCCCGAACTGAATCAAATGATTCGTGAAATTTCTCTGACATCCCGAACTGAATCAAATGATTCCTGAACTCTCTCTGACATCCCGAACTGAATCAAATGATTCACAAACTCTCTCTGACATCCCGAACTGAATCAAATGATTCACAAACTCTCTCTGATATCCCGAACTGAATCAAATGATTCACAAACTCTCTCTGACATCCCGAACTGAATCAAATGATTCACAAACTCTCTCTGACATCCCGAACTGAATCAAATGATTCACAAACTCTCTCTGACATCCCGAACTGAATCAAATGATTCAAGAAATTTCTCTGACATTATTCTGACCCCATTAGCTATTTTTTTAAGTGTAAACTCACTTTACTTATATCTGTATTTATTTATTTACTAGTATTTTTGTTTTGTTTTTCAATAAAATATTTAAACATCCTTAAAGATATTTATTGGAGAATCAAAATTACTTAAGAAAGTCTTGTTTTCCCTTTAAACGAAGTTTATTATTCTGATTCCACTGGCATATTTTTGTTCTTGTTTTAAGCAAAAACTTCATTTTGATGCATTTTTTTAACAGAAAACTTAATATCTTACAACTGCAGTAAATGTATTTTGATTTAAGAATGTTTCGATATTTGTACAGGAAAACAACAGAATCAGAGAAAGAACATCATTTTCACAGCATTTATAAGCATACTGAGATGATACCAACATAAAAAGATATACAAATAATAAACATTTATTATTGAAATCCATCATCCAGCTCATTGCGGTTCATCCTGGGATTGTCTTCTTTGCAATTTCAGTACATGCTTTTTATTTTTCTGCCCTGTGAAAGTTACAGTATGTTTCATAATACACCGAACCGGATCAGATCAAGGACATTTTGATTCCTTAATCATTCACGACCTGTAATTTTCACATTTTTCCCTCCGTCAGAAATGAAGTTTGCCTGTCTTGTACATGCTTCAATCGTTTCAGGAAAGATCCAGTTCGTTCACAGTTATCAGTGAATCATCAAGAAAACTCTCTCAAAGTGAATTATTTATTTGCAAAGCTTTCTGAAAGTTGCATCACGTCTCGGCCAGAGAGAAAAAAACTCATTTGGAGTCAGGAAAAAATAGTCCTGCTAAATGAAAATCACTCTCTCTCTCACACACACACACATAGAGTTTTTGCACCTCACAGTTTGTTTTTCTAGCACTGGCGTGTTTGTTTAGCAGCTGACGGTTAATTTTTCAGCCTCTTTACAGCTTGTAAGCCTCTTCCCTGGATACTGACACTCTCCTGTCAGAGATCTGGCGCCGAGCGATTCATCTCTCCATTAGATCCGCGCTCGGGGCCACAGACCGGCCGACCGCACCGGCCTGAATCAGCAGTAATATATTACGCATATTGTGGCAATGAGAGGAAGCGTCCTGCTCATTAGAGCTGAACATTTCCATCTGTCCCGCTAACCCTGTCAAACTCACTTTAACTAACAGCGGCCCCGAGAACAAGTCACCGTAATTATTCCTTTAGCAGCTTCCTCTAATTACCAATGAATGTTACCATAGTAATTCCTGGATGAGACAGACCTGGCATTTACATTAGCATGCATACAGCCATACACTCAGTGCATTAAGTATTTTTGTCTTGTTTTCCAGTACAAATATATAAACACTCTTAAATCAACATGCATTTACTAAGGAATCAAAATAGCTTAGGATATAAAGTCTTGTTTTCTGAAAGACAAGAAAACCCTGCACTAAACAGCAAAAAAAATAAATAAAATAAAAATGCTGTCAGTTGGGATTGAAAAGCTACATGACATTTTACATGCAACCTGCCAAATAAATGCCAGGAAGAAGACAAACACAGCATGCAAATAAATGGAATACTGCAAAAATCATATTCTACTGTAGAATGAGGTATACTGCAGTATGTAGTGTATGCAATGTGTATAACATGTAAACTGCAAAATAAATGTGCATAAATGGTGTGAAAAATGCAGTATGAATTTTATGCACAACATGCAGACTGTAGAACAATTGTTCAATAATGGTGTATAGAATATAGTATATAATGTGTAGTATGTAGTGTATGCAGTGCACAGCATGTAGACTGCAAAATAAGTTAGCATTCATAAATGGTGTGTAGAATGTAGTATATACAGTAGTATGTAGTATGCAGTATGTAGTGTATGCAGTATGTACAGCACGTAGACTGTAGAATAAGTGTTCATAAATGGTGTGTAGAATGCAGTATGTAGTATGCAGTATGTAGTGTATGCAGTATGTACAGCACGTAGACTGTAGAATAAGTGTTCATAAATGGTGTGTAGAATGCAGTATGTAGTATGCAGTATGTAGTGTATGCAGTATGTACAGCACGTAGACTGTAGAATAAGTGTTCATAAGTGGTGTGTAGAATGACATATCCAAGTGTGCAGCATGCAGTATGTAGTGTATGCAGTGTGTACAGCATGTAGATTGCAGAATAATTGTTCATAAATGGTGTGTAGAATGCAGTATGTAGTGTGCAGTATGTAGTGTATGCAGTGTGTACAGCATGTAGATTGCAGAATAATTGTTCATAAATGGTGTGTAGAATGCAGTATGTAGTGTGCAGTATGTAGTGTATGCAGTGTGTACAGCATGTAGATTGCAGAATAATTATTCATAAATGGTGTGTAGAATGCAGTATGTAGTGTGCAGTATGTAGTGTATGCAGTGTGTACAGCATGTAGATTGCAGAATAATTATTCATAAATGGTGTGTAGAATGCAGTATGTAGTGTGCAGTATGTAGTGTATGCAGTGTGTACAGCATGTAATTGCAGAATAATTATTCATAAATGTGGAAAAATGCAGTATGTAGTGTATGCGCAGCATGTAGACTCACTAGAATAAGTTCAATAATGGTGTATAGAATGTAGTATGTTGTGCAGCAATTATAAATGGTGAGTAGAATGTAGTATGTGGTGTGTGGTATGTAGTGTATGCAGTATGTACAGCATGTACGCAGACTGTAGAATGAGTGTTCATAAGTGGTGTGTAGAATGATATATGCAGTATGTAGTGTATGCAGTGTGTACAGCATGTAGATTGCAGAATAATTGTTCATAAACAGTATGTAGAATGCAGTATCTAGTATGTAGCATGCAGTATGTAGTGTATGAAGTGTACAGCATGTAGACTGCAGAATAATTGTTCATAAACAGTATGTAGCATGCAGTATGTAGCGTATGAAGTGTACAGCATGTAGACTGCAGAATAATTGTTCATAAACAGTATGTAGAATGCAGTATCTAGTATGTAGCATGCAGTATGTAGCGTATGAAGTGTACAGCATGTAGACTGCAGAATAATTGTTCATAAACAGTACGTAGCATGCAGTATGTAGTGTATGAAGTGTACAGCATGTAGATTGCAGAATAATTGTTCATAAACAGTATGTAGCATGCAGTATCTAGTATGTAGCATGCAGTATGTAGTGTATGAAGTGTACAGCATGTAGACTGCAGAATAATTGTTCATAAACAGTATGTAGCATGCAGTATGTAGTGTATGAAGTGTACAGCATGTAGATTGCAGAATAATTGTTCATAAACAGTATGTAGCATGCAGTATCTAGTATGTAGCATGCAGTATGTAGTGTATGAAGTGTACAGCATGTAGACTGCAGAATAAGTTCTCATAAATGGTGTGTAGAGTGCAGTATGTAGTAAGTAGCATGCAGACTAATTGTTTATAAATAGTGTAAAGTGCCGTATGTAGTATGTAGCTTGCAGAATAACTGATCATAAATGGTGTATGCAGTATGTAGTGTATGCAGTGGGTATAGCACATAGATTGCAGAGTAACTGTTCATTAATGGTGTGTAGAGTGCAGTATGAAGTATGCAGTATGCAGAGTATGCAGTGTGTACAGCATGTAGATTGCAGAGTAACTGTTTAGAAATGGTGTGGAGTGCAGTATGTAATATGTAGCATACAGCATGTAGACTGCAGAAAACGTATTCCTAAATATGTGTGTAACATGTGTAAGAATGATGTGTGTAGTACGTAATGTGTAGTATCTAGTGTTTGCAGTGTATACAGAATGTAGTAAGCAGCATGCAGAGTAATTATTCATAAATAGTGTGTAGAATGCAGTATGTAGCATGCCGTATGTAACGTATGCAGTGGGTACAGCACAGATTGCAAACTAATTGTTTATAAATGGTGTGTAGAGTGCACTATGTAGTATGTAGCGTGCAGAGTAATTGTCCATTAAATAGCGTGCAGTATGTAGTGTATGCAGTGGGTACAGCACAATTGCAAACTAATTGTTTATAAATGGTGTGTAGAGTGCACTATGTAGTATGTAGCGTGCAGAGTAATTGTCCATTAAATAGCGTGCAGTATGTAGTGTATGCAGTGTACAGCATATAAATTGCAGAGTAATTGTCCATAAATGGTATGCAGAATGCAGTATGTAGCGTATAGCATGTAGTGTATGCTTCTCCAAATATTAGAATAAAAATCCTCTTTTTTCACATCAAAATATTGCAAGGATTTAAAGTGCATTCATAAAGAACAAACGGTACAAGCCCTTCTATCACAGCAGCATCAACTGACATTGAGGAAATGAAGATGGACTTGAGATTTCTCTGATGATATGAGCTGCGATATGAGCGCAAACCCAGAGAGACATTTGAAACGCGTCCAACCTGTCACGGCGAACAGTCAGATACACGATTCAGCTTTATAGAGATGTTCAGCGCAAGGCCTCACAAACGCTCCTGAATGCCTTCATTTGCAATAAGACGCTCAACCTGAAATGGTGATGATGTCCGCCGAATGAAACGGCCGCTTCTGATTTCCTGAAGGTAATGTCTACATATTCGTGCCAATCAGAAACACAGCATGACGGGTCACATCACTGACATTAACCGAGTTCAGACAGATTCTCCAACAATGGCGTCGTGATCAACCTCTGAAACAACATATTAGCGACGCAAAACCCCCACGAGTATCAATCAGCATCAAACTCACACCTCATTTGGCCCACGTTCTCAACTCAACCCTTCTGCTTAACCTCTTTAGCCTGTTAACTAACGGTCTGTCTCCATGGAAACCATGACGTTGAGTGATAAAACCACTGTAAAGTGCTGACAAGATCTCGTAACCTGGGACGAACAGGCGAGATGATTTACGACACACTTTACATTTTATTCCCTGACATAAGGGAAATGTGTCCTTTAGAGAAACGTTTTATTATAATTATTTACGAGCTCATATTCTGAACGCTAATTTAAAGTGCTGTGTGTACTATGTAGTGTGTGTGAGTGTGTTTTTAGTGTACTGAGTGTGTAGTGTACAGCATGTAGATTGCAGAATAAGTTGGTGTCCATAAGAATAATTAAATATGTAATGTGTTTTTTATAGTATATAGAGTGTAATGTAAAGTTAGTATTCATAAATGGTGTATAAAACAATGTATGTAGTGTGTTTTCTATAGTGTATAAAGTGCAGTGTGTAGTGTACAACTTGTAGATTGAAGAATCTATTGTAGAAGTATTCGTAATTTAAGTGTTCAGATAAGTATGCATTATGTAGTGTTCAGTATGTTTAATATAAAGTAGTGTGCAATATGTAGTGTGTTTTCTATGGTGTAACGAGTGTAATCTGCAGTGCTTAGTGTGCAGTATGTACTTTAGTTATGTTAGTTTTCACAAATGGTGTGTAGAATGATGTATGTAACATGCAGTATGCAGAATATAATGTAGTGTACATCATGTAGATTGCACTATATGTAAGCATTCATAAATGGTGTGCAGAATGAAGTAAGTAGTATGTAGTGTGTACAGAGTGTAATGTGCAGTGTACATCATGTAGACGGCTGAACAAGGTAACGCTCATAAATGGTGTGTAGTACATAGTGTGCACTATGTAGCATACAGTATAATGTAGTGTGGATAGTATGCAGTATGTAGTGTCATCTCTATAGTCTATAGAGGTGTAATGTGCAATGTGTAGTGTAGAGTGTGTAGATGGCAGAATATGTTAGTCTTCTTAAATGGTGTGCTGAATGAAATATGTAGCATGTAGTGTGCAGTATGTAGAATAGCAGAATAGGGCATAGTGTATAGATTGCAAAATAACTTTTTACTCAAAAATGCTGTGTAGAATATGTAGTGTGTAGTACGTAGTATGTTTTCTAGTGTATTAACTATAATGTGCAATGTGTAGTGTACAGCATGTAGTTTGCAGAATGTTAGTGTTCAGAAATGATGTGTAGAGTGAAATATGTAGTATGTAGAATATAATATACTATGTGAAGTGTGCAGTATGTAGCATGTTTTCTATAGGGTGTAAAGCTAAACAGTGAACAGCATGTAGATTACAGAATAAGATAGAATTCATAAAATGTGTAGATGTATTTAGTATGCAGTATGTAGTGTGCACAGTATGTAGACTGCAGAATAAATGTTCACAGATGTTGTGCAAAATGTAATATGTAGTATATAGCATGCAGTATTTAGTGTATACAGCGTTTACAGAATTAACACTGCAGAATAACTGGTCATAAACGGTGTGTAGCATGTAATATATAGTATGTAGTGTGCAATATGTAGAGTATGCAGTGTGTACAGAATGTAGACTCCAGAATAAGTTCATAAATGGTGTGTAGAATGCAGTATGTAGCATACTGCGTAGAGTATGTAGTGTATGCAGTATGTACAGCATTAGGACTGCAGAATAAGTGCTCATAAATGTGTAGAATGTAGCATATATTATGTAGTGTGCAGTATGCAGTGTGTACCACATTAGGACAGCAGAATAAGTGCTCATAAATGTGTAGAATGTAGCATATATTATGTAGTGTGCAGTATGCAGTGTGTACCACATTAGGACTGCAGAATAAGTGTACATAAATAGTGTGTAGCATGTAGTATATACTATGTAGTGTACAGTAGGCAGAGTGTATGCAGTTTGTACAGCATGTAGACTGCAGAATAAGTCTTCATAAATGTGTAGAATGTCATATATAGTATGTAGTGTGCAGTATGTACAGCATGTAGACTGCAGAATACGTCTTCATAAATGTTGTGTAGAATGTCGTATATAGTATGTAGTGTGCAGTATGTAGTGTATGCAGTGTGTACAGCATGTAGACTGTAAAAAGTTTTTACCAGTTTCAACTTAAAAACTTTAGTTTAGCAGCTGCCTTAAAATGTCAAGTTAAATCAACTTAAGTCATTTAAACTCACAAGTTAAATCAACTAATTTTGATTGCAATAAGTTAAAATGACTTGTAGTTTTAAGCTGATTTAACTTAAAATCGTAAGGCAGCTGCTGAACTTAGGTTTTTAAGTTGAATCTGGTGAAAACTTTTTACAGTGTAGACTGCAGAATACGTCTTCATAAATGTTGTGTAGAATGTCATATATAGTATGTAGTGTGCAGTATGTAGTGTATGCAGTGTGTACAGCATGTAGACTGCATAATAAGTGGTCATAAATTGTGTGTAGCATGTAGTTTATAGTACATAGTGTGCAGTATGTAGAGTATGTATTATGTACAGCATTATAACTGCAAAATAAGTGGTCTTAAATGGTGTGTAACATTCAGTGTATGCCATGTGTACAGCATTAGGACTGCACAATAAGTGTTCATAATTGTTGTGTAGAATGTAGCATTTAGTATGTAGTGTGCAGTATGTACAGCATTAGAACTTCAAAATAAGTGTTCAAATGGTGTGTAGCATGTAGTATATGCAGTGTGTACAGCATTACACTGCGTAATAAGTGTTCATAAATGTTGTGTAGAATGCAGTATATAGTATGTAGTGTGCAGTATGTACAGCATTTAGATTACAGATTAACTGTTCATAAATGGTGTGTAGAATTCAGTATTTAGTATGTTGAATATAATATAGTGTGCCGTATGTAATGTGTTTTCTATAGTGTATAGAATGTTAGTGTGTAGTGTGCAGCATGCACATTTGTGTAACATGTTTTCTATAGTGTGTATAGAGTGTAATGTAATGTATAGCATAACAGTGTTCATAAATGGTGTGTAGAATGATGTATGTAGTGTGTAGAACATAACATAGCGTGCATTGTGCATGTGTAGCAGTGACTGTGTAATGTGTGTGCAGTCTTTAGTGTGTAGTATGCAGTGGTTTATTGAATCAGGGGTGGGAGAATTGATTAATTCCCCCGGGATAAAATCAGACCTCTATTGATGTGAGACACTGTGTGTGTGTGTGTGTGTGTGTGTGTGTGTGTGTGTGTGTGTGTGTGTGTGTGTGTGTGTGTGTGTGTGTGTGTGTGTGTGTGTGTGTGTGTGTGTGTGTGTGTGTGTGTGTGTGTTTCACTATCCATCAGCATGTATTCAACTTCATCTTCTCGCAGCACAATAGCAGAGACAATAACGGATGAGTACTGACCATCTCGCACACTAGTGAGAAAGGGTTTCTCAGGTCATAAAGACACACACACACACACTAACAAACAATCATTCTGAAACTCATTACTACCACAGCGTTACAGGAACAATTTGCACACTGGCTGTGTTCTCAATAGCACACTAACGCAGAGTGTATGCACACAGTATTTTCTAGAAGCATGGAACACCTAATTGACCTTCTATATTTGCAAAAAAAAAAAAAAAAAAGCTGTAAAAGAAGCCCAGTATGCGACTTTTTAATATATTATTTTATCAGACTGACAGATCAGTGGGAAACCATGCAATTTTAAGCCCTGAGACGCCAATTAAAATAATCATGACAAAAGCCAAACAGTATTGACCGTAATTAAGTGCACTGTACATTCAGTTCGTTTGCATTCAGTCAATTGAGGTTGATAATGAATGGAAAAAACGTCTGCAGGAAAACACTACTGCTTTAGGCAGTTTATGAGGTGACGACTGTGCAACCGAATCGTTCTCTGTGGCGGTAAGAGAATAATAAAACACAGATCAAATATCAATCAAACACTCGATGTGCATCTTCTGCTCTTTATTTCTCTTCACGCACGCAGCAGTTCATTATAGTAGCATGTTTTCAGAGTGGCTCGGTTCACAGTAAATGCTGATACTCATGAACCCCATCTCTGCAAGCGCTGGGCGTTTAGTGTGCATTTTGAAATGTAATGTGCACTAGGTTTCAATGAGATACTACCATAGGTTTTATTAACATTTTGAATCTTTGTATTTATATTTTCCATTTCCATTCAAGTCTTTGTAAATTTTTGTTGTTTTTTCAAATATATATACAATTTTATTAATTTTTAATTCAGTTTAAGTTATTTTAATTCATGTAGTTAAACTAAATTAAATGGGAAATGCTGCCTTGGCAAAAATAAATTAATTAATTAATAATAATAATAATATTTTATTTGTAATTTTTTTTAAATATTTTATTTAAATGCTTATTTTACTTCAAGTAATGATTTTTTTTTTAAGTTTTATTGTTTGTTTTACATAACTATAATAACCCTGAATTACATTCGCATAATTTCAAACATTTTTGCAGACAGAAGTTTAAAGCATTTCACCAATATTCTGCCAAAGGCAGCTTAAGGCATTGATGAATTTAAGACATCAATATGTTTTCTAACTTAAAACACCCTTAAAAGTAACCACTAGCAGTCTAGTTTTTGTTCTTTGTGTCTGGGTGAATACATCTACTTAAGAATCAAAAGAATTTATTTTTTTTTTTTTTTAAATGTACCAAAATCAAGTGAGTTTGTTTACATCAAGAACAAATATCTGCCAATGGAGTCAGAAAAATAAACTTAATTCAAAGGGAAAATAAGATTATTTTTCTGACCCCATTGGCAGATATTTGTTCTTGTTCACTTGGAAAACAAGACAAAAATACTAAGGAAGTGCATCCCTTTTTGCAGTGTAACATTATATCACTAAAAACCGAGCCCATTTGATTCTCACTAGAATCATCTCATAATCACTCATTAGTAGGACCTTCCCAGCAGCACTTGAGGCATCAGACCATACAGTCTCATGTCCTGACAGACGTTGCCCTCTGGTGGATGCCGTCACACACTGCTGGAGCGGAAAGGTTCAGTCTAAGAAACGCCTGTTATGTTATAAAACAGACCTGAGTGATGCTGACACACACACACACACACACACACACACACAC
The DNA here is from genome assembly GCF_049309525.1 of Garra rufa. Lineage (NCBI taxonomy): Eukaryota > Metazoa > Chordata > Actinopteri > Cypriniformes > Cyprinidae > Garra > Garra rufa. The sequence goes on along the minus strand of NW_027394435.1, from coordinate 19,025 downwards.
ACACACACACACACACACACACACACACACACACACACTCAGTACTCACACTCAGTACTCACACACACTCTCTCTCTCTGACTGATGATACAGTGTATTTTTCTGAGCTGAAGTTTTGCACTGTCAATACAATTTCTATGTACGTCTATCACCTTGAAGGACAAGCTGGTAAACACCAACACAACTAGATCTCCACCATACCAACACATGACAGCAGTGTTAGTGAAGCGCTCCAGAAACTTTAGTTCCTAAGCCACTCTTTTAAACATTTAAACTAGTTCAACTACTGTACATATGAGCTTCTCTGGAAAGGTAGTTTGTGACACTACAAGCTACTAACAATGGTACTGAAGACATATACACTTCAGTACCTACCAAATAATATGATGCAAAAACAATTGGGTTAAACTTGAACAACAGATGTTCACTAAATTAATCTAATTAGAGCAAGACATCACAGGTGAACAGGGTAAAAAATGTAACTACATAGCCATATTTTCCTAGTTGATTAAGAATTGTAAACATTTCTTGTGTTAAAAGTTTTCTAAAATGCAGTTTAAAAACACAAACGAGAAATAATCTAATTAAATGTGTGCTAATTTGCATGCATTTCCAGAAAATAAATCTGAATACTGGCTAAAGCCAGGTTCAAAAATTTCTTTCATTTTGTTGACATATTAGAGTTAAAGGTTTCTACAGAAGGGATTTTGGATATCTATTTTTATCACTCCATTAATCAGAAAATACTGTCAACATTCAGAAAAAACACATTTTCACTATGTTTTTAGAAATAAAATGTTGTATAAACCAGTGTGAATGATATATGAACAAACCCCACAGTAAAAACCTTCAGAAGATAGAAAGGAAAAAAACTGCTAAGTTTGATGTATGTAAGTGCTGCTGAAGTGGAGAAAAAACTCATTTTGAGAAATCGGCCTTTAATGCATTGTGATTGAAATCTACATGATGCAAAAAAAATTAGGTTTAACTTGAACAACAGATGTACACTAAATTAATCTAATTAGAGCAAGACAGCACAGGTGAACAGGGTAAAAATGTAACTAACTACATAACCATACTTTCCTAGTTGATTAAGAATTGTAAACATTTATTGTATTAAAGGTTTCTAAAATGCGGTTTAAAAACACAAACAAGGCGTAATCTAATTAAATTTGCATGCATTTCCAGAAAATAAATCTGAATATTGGCTAAAGTCAGGTTCATAAATTTCTTTCATTTTGTTGACATATTAGAGTTAAAGGTTTTTACAGAAGGGATTTTGGATATCTATTTTTATAATTCCATTAATCAGAAAATACTGTCAACATTCAGAAAAAAAACACATTTTCACTATGTTTTTAGGAATAAAATGTTGTATAAACCAGTGTGAATGATATATGAACAAACCCCACAGTAAAAACCTTCAGAAGATAGATAGGAATAAAACTGCTAAGTTTGGTGTATGTAAGTGCTGCTGAAGTGGAGAAAAAACTCATTTTGAGAAATCGGACTTTAATGCATTGTGAAAAATAATTTGGTTATACTTGAACAACAGATGTACACTAAATTAATCTAATTAGAGCAAGAGAGGACAGGTGAACAGGGTAATTTTTTTTAACTAACTACATAACCATACTTTCCTAATTGATTAAGAATTGTAAACATTTCTTGTGTTGAAATTTTTCTAAAATGTGTTTTAAAAACACGTGAGGCATAATCTAATTAAATGTGCACTAATTTGCACACATTTGCAGAAAATAAATCTGAATACTGGCTAAAGCCAGGTTCAAAAATTTCTTTCATTTTGTTGACATATTAGAGTTAAAGGTTCCTACAGAAGGTATTTTGGATATCTATTTTTTATCACTCCATTAATCAGAAAATAACATTCAGAGAAAAAAAACACATTTTCACTATGTTTTTAGAAATAAAATGTTGTATAAACCAGTGTGAAGGATATATGAACAAACCCCACAGTAAAAACTTTCAGAAGATAGAGAGGAATAAAATTGCTACGTTTGATGAATGTAACTGCTGCTGAAGTGGAGGAAAAACTCATTTTGAGAAATCGGCCTTTAATACATTGTGATTGAAATCTATAGATGCAAACAGATGAAGTGCAATAAAAAAAATCAGTGGGAATGATATATGAACAAACCCTTTGGTAAAAACCTCCAGAATATAGAGAGAAATAAAACTGTTAAGTTTGGTCTATGTAAGTGCTGCTAAAATAGAAAAACAAACTTGTTTTGAGAAAACGGCCTTCTAAGATATGTATTGTGAATTCAATCTACAGACACAAATAGATAAAATCAATCTGAAAAACCTTCAGAATATGGAGAGGAATAAAACAGCTAAGTGTGGTGTATTGAGGTGCTGCTGAATTGGAGAAACAAACTTATTTTGAGAAAACAGCCTTTAAACATATGAATTGTAATTAAAATCTATTTAAAAAAAGTGCAAAAAAACTGTGTGAATGATATATGAGCAAACCCCACATTAAAATCCTTTAGAATACAGAGAAGAATAAAACTGCTAAGTTTGGTGTATGTAAGTGCTGCTGAAGTGGAAAACCAAACTCATTTTAAAACGTTCTTTAAACATATGCATGGAAATTAAAATCTATAGATGCAAATGAATGAAGTGCAAAAAAAATCTGTGTGAATAATATGTGAGCAAACCCCTCAGTAAAATCCTTTACAATATAGAGAGGAATAAAACTGCTAAGTTTGGTGTATGTAAGTGCTGCTAAAACAGAGAAACAAACTCACTTTGAGAAAACTTTTAAGACATGCATTGTGAATTAAATCTACAGACACAAATAGATAAAGCGCAAAAACAAAATCAATGTGAATGATACATGAACAAACCCCTCAGTAAAAACCTTCAGAATATAGAGAGGAATAAATCTGCTAAATCTGGTGTAAGCAAGCGCTGCTAAAATCAAGAAACAAACTCATTTTGAGAAAACGGTCTTAGGATATGTAATGTGAATTAAATCTACAGACACAATAGATAAAGTTTAATAATAAAATCAATGAATGATATATGAACAAACCCCTCAGTAAAGACCTTCAGAATATAGATAGGAATAAAACTGCTAAGTTTGGTATATGTAAGTGCTGCTGAAGTCGATGAAGAAAACTGTAGATTAATAATATATACTGTAAATGTAATTAGAATCTACAGAAGCAAATAGATTAACACTTAAATGTGTATTTTGGATGTATTCATTCCACTAGTCTGAAAAGCCCAAATCTTAAAATTTGCATGAAAAATGAATCAAAAACAGTGATGAATAACAGCATTTAACTATTTCGCTACTAAGATGACATAAAATACAGCACAGGTACTTGATGAATCAAGAAACATTTGCCTGATCTGTTGGAAATCATTTTAAAAAGATATTTTAGTTCAGTTAGTTACTGAACAGATTTCCTACACCACTGAGCACATCATTACATCACATTTTAATCTAATTATTTCTTAATTCAGTTTAATACAAATATTGCTTAGATAAAGTTAATAAACTGACTGGGTCATATTTAATCAAACTTAGGGCTCATATAATATGTAAATCATATGCGAGGTTCAGTAGTGATGTTTATTAACTTGGACGTGTTCAGCGAACTGCATTTTTTAAATCTGAGTTTGGCAAATTGTAGACTTGCTGATGCTGGAGTTTAAGTTACTGTTTACTTTTTAATGGGGTGTTTTTGTCCATCAGCATCAGAGTTGGTGCAGAACGAGTTCAAGGACTGTTTGACTGACAAATTAGTCTTGGAAAACTCCTGTAATTTCACTTTGATTATAGGGGCAGTTAGTGGTTAAGGTTAAGAATATGAAGGATTAACTAAAGGTAAAACTATTAAAATCGTTTTTAGTAATTAAAAAAAACAACAATGAAAAACAAACTACAAATTTTGCCTTGACAACTGAATTAAATTTAATTCATAACACTTTTATATTATAAAATATAAGAATTAAGGCTTTAAAAGTTTTTACGTTTTTAAAAGTTTTAGAAATTGTAGAATTTTTTATGGTTTTCAGTCTGAAAAAGACTGAAGTTTAAAGTAGATTTTAAGCTTAAAGCTTAAATGTTTTGAAGGCAATACAGTCTGTCAGATGAATGGATGGATAAATGGATAGACAGCATGTTTTAGAATGTTGATAGCATGTTTCTAACTTATTTAACATGTTACTAGCATATAGCTAGCATGATTAGCAAGTTACTAGCATGTTGCTAACATGTTTCTAGCATGATTAACATGTTGCTAGGATGTTTCTAACATGATTAGCATGTTACTAACGTGTAGATAGCATGATTAAAATGTCGCTAGCATGATGTTAGCATTACTAGCACGATTAACAAGTTATTAGCATGATTAACATGTTAACATGTTTTTAACCTTATAATGTTGCTAGCATGATTTTAGCATTACTAGCATGATTAGCAAGTTATTAGCATGATTAACATGTTAACATGTTTTTAACCTTATAATGTTGCTAGCATGATTTTAGCATTACTAGCATGATTAGCAAGTTATTAGCATGATTTACATGTTGTTAACATGTTTCTAGCCTGATTAGAATGTCGCTAGCATGATGTTAGCATTACTAACATGATTAGCAAGTTATTAGCATGATTTACATGTTAACATGTTTTTAACTTATAATGTCGCTAGCATGATGTTTGCATTACCAGCATGATTAGCAAGTTACTAGCATGGTTTACATGTTGTTAACATGTTTCAAGCCTGATTAGAATATCGCTAGCATGATGTTAGCATTACTAGCATGATTAGCAAGTTACTAGCATGAGGAACATGTTGTTAACATGTTTCTAGCCTGATTAGAATATTGCTAGCATGATGTTAGCATTACCAGCAAGATTAGCAAGTTACTAGCATGATTTACATGTTGTTAACATGTTTCTAGCCTGATTAGAATATCGTTAGCATGATGTTAGCATTACCAGCAAGATTAGCAAGTTACTAGCATGATTTACATGTTGTTAACATGTTTTAACCTGATGAGAATATCGTTAGCATGATGTTAACATTACTAGCATGATTAGCAAGTTACTAGCATGATTTACATGTTGTTAACATGTTTCTAGCCTGATTAGAATATCACTAGCATGATGTTAACATTACTAGCATGATTAGCAAGTTACTAGCATGATTTACATGTTGTTAACATGTTTCTAGCCTGATTAGAATGTCACTAGCATGATGTTAGCATTACTAGCATGATTAGCAAGTTACTAGCATGATTTACATGTTAACATGTTTTAACCTGATGAGAATGTCGTTAGCATGATGTTAACATTACTAGCATGATTAGCAAGTTACTAGCATGATTTACATGTTGTTAACATGTTTTAACCTGATGAGAATGTCGTTAGCATGATGTTAACATTACTAGCATGATTAGCAAGTTACTAGCATGATTTACATGTTGTTAACATGTTTCAAGCCTGATTAGAATATCGCTAGCATGATGTTAGCATTACTAGCATGATTAGCAAGTTACTAGCATGAGGAACATGTTGTTAACATGTTTCTAGCCTGATTAGAATATTGCTAGCATGATGTTTGCATTACCAGCAAGATTAGCAAGTTACTAGCATGATTTACATGTTGTTAACATGTTTCTAGCCTGATTAGAATATTGCTAGCATGATGTTAGCATTACCAGCAAGATTAGCAAGTTACTAGCATGATTTACATGTTGTTAACATGTTTCTAGTCTAATTAGAATGTCGCTAGCATGATGTTAGCATTACTAACATGATTAGCAAGTTACTAGCATGATTTACATGTTGTTAACAAGTTTCTAGCCTGATTAACACATTGTTAACATGTTTATAACATGATTAGCATGTCGTTAGCATGTTGCTAGCATTATTAGAATGTCGCTAGCATGATGTTAGCATTAGTAGCCTGTTGTTAGCATGATTAGCAAGTTACTAGCATGTTTCTAGCATGATTAGCATGTTGTTACACATGTTTATAGCCTGATTAGCATGTCACTAACATGATTCTAGTTGCTAGGCTTGGTTACAGTTTGGTTAGAGTTAGTCTATGGGATTTTCCCCAGATTTAATCGTCATTTTTAGGAAAACCGTAAGTCCGATCAGATAGAAACGATACAGCAACTGGAGTCAGATCAGACTGAAGATCTGGGCTGAGTTTGGAGTTTGTGGAGTTAAAGCTCTAGGAGGAGCAGCAGTCTACAATTATAACTGTAAGTTTAAATAGAATTTCAGTAAGTTAATAAGATACTGTAATAAAATACTAACACTAAAAAAAAAAGTTTAAGTTGTATTACTAAAATTACTAAAACCAGAGCAAAAAAAATTTAAGCTAAGTAGAAAAATTTAAAGAAAAATAACAAAAACTACGAAAAAAGAAAACTGCAAATATAAAATGAGTGGTCTACTAAAAATATTAAGAAATACTACTATAGTATATAAATAATAGTAAAGCAACTCAGGTTTTTCATAATCTCACGTGTTTCAGAAGAGATCTGAACAATGTCTCAAAACTGCTCAAGACACCAAAATCTGTAATCAAAAGTCAGAGATCTGGATATAAAACTCAAACATTTCTCATCAAATGCTCTGAGCTGCTCCACATTCACTTCATAGCTCTAGACTCTCACTGGACGACACCTAGTGACTCATTTGAGTCGTTTTAATTCTTCAGAGGTGAAAACTGTTTCCTCAAAGAGTTTTTACAGCCATCTTGAATCTTTAAGCTCCTCAACCTTTATTCCGCTCGTCTAAGTCCACACCGAGGTTCACTATTGCAGCGTGAGGAAACCGCAGCGCTGCGGATGGAGTCCAGCTGGAGAAACGAGGCAGGAACACCAGAGACCTGCAGCTCGGTGCCAGTTAACAGGAAAAATAATGACTGCGGCGCTTGCTCATTTACAGCAGCAGATTAGCAGGCCAAAGGTGGCCGTTTCGCGCTCCAGAAGAGCAGTTTTAAGGTTAAAGCACGCTCTTATAGGGCCTCGAAACCATGCAGATATAAATACGACCGACACAAAAGCAGATTCGGCCGGTTGTGCTGTAATTTAGGGCTGGTGAAGATGATTCTTCGCATCTGTGCAACATTCATTATAACGTGTGCTAAAAACAGTGTCGGGAGGCCCTCGGGGGCCCGCGGCCCCGCTGGGTGAATGTAGGCCGCCTCAGCGCTGCTCTTAACTAACTTCCTCCGCCGGGTCTCGGTAGAATCAAACCGGGACAAAACTCATTCATCACAGGCGATTTGCGCGCGGGTTCAGCGGCCGCACAAAGCCCAGCTGGGTCTCTAGAGGCGGTTTCCACGGAAACGGCGGTCACATCGATTAATCAGGCCTGATGCGCGTTTCATTGTCTGCGCTGGAGTAAGACCCGACTGGAAACGCGTACAGGTGCCTCTGGCTCTCTCACTACTGACATGAATGGGAAAGTTTGGAATAATTAGGAAAGAAGTCTCTTCTGCTCACCAAGGCTACATTTATACGGTAAAAATCGTGAAATATTATTAAGTTGGCTTCCTTTGAGACCAAATTCATGCATCTCCTACTAGACGTTTAAAGCTACAACCACCAAATTTGGCCCAGACCTTCAGACTGGTCTGATTCATTGTGCTCTATCTTTTCAGACTGATCCGGCTTACGGTTTTCGTAAACCAGGCTATTAAAACCACCAAAACTCCCATAGGCTTACATTGACGGAACGTTCAAATAAGCCAACACTCTTCAAACTCCAACTGTCAAAATTTAAATCTTAACTCACAGAATTCCTTGAAGCTTATTCAAAATTCCCTTCTATTCTTGCTAGCAATATGCTAATCATGTTAGCATGCTAATCATGCAATCAACATGTTAGTAACATGCTAATTATGCTACAAACATACTAATCATGTTAACATGCTAATCATGCTATCAACATGCTAGCAACATGCTAATCATGCTATCAAGATGCTAGCAACATGCTAATCATGTTAACATGCTAATCATGCTATCAACATGCAAGTAACATGCTAATCATGTTAACATGCTAATCATGCTATCAACATGCTAGTAACATGCTAATTATGCTACAAACATACGAATCATGTTAACATGATAATCATGCTATCAGCATGCTAGTAACATGCTAATCATGCTACAACCATGTTAGCAAAATGTTAGTAACTGGCTAATCATGCTAGTAACATGCTACTAACTTGCTAATCATGCTAACAACATTCTAGTAACTTGCTGATTATGTCAGTAACATATTAACTTGCTAATCATGCTAGTAACATGCTAGTAACTTGTTAATCATGCTATCAACATGCTAGTAAAATGCTAAATATGCTATTAACATGTTAATAATGCTATCAACATCCTAATCATGCTACAACAATTTTAGCAATTGCAATATGCTAGTAACTTGGTAATCATGCTTATAACATGCTAGTAATTTGCTAATCATGCTAGTAACATGCTACTAACTTGTCAATCACGCTAATAACATGCTAGTAACTTACTAATCATGCCAGTAACATATTAACTTGCTAATCATGGTAGTAACATGCTACTAACTTGTTAATCATGCTAATAACATGCTAGTAACTTACTAATCATGCCAGTGACATATTAACTTGCTAATCATGCTAGTAACATGCTACTAACTTGTTAATCATGCTAATAACATGCTAGTAACTTGCTAATCATGCCAGTAACATATTAACTTGTTAATCATGCTAGTAACATGTTAGTAACTTGTAATCATGCTTACAACATGCTGGTAACTTGATAATCATGCTAGTAACATGCTATTAACTTACTAATCATGCTAACAACAGGCAAGTAACATGCTAATTATGCTATTAACATGCTAGCAACTTGCTAATTAAGCTTACAACATGCTAGCAACTTGCTAATTAAGCTTACAACATGCTAGTAACTTGTTAATCATGCTAACAACATGATACTAACTTGATAATCATGTTAGTAACTACTATTTACTTGCTGATCATACTAGTAACATGCTACTATCTAGATAAAAATGCCAAGAACATGTTAAGAACATCCTAATCATCCTAGTCGATCCTAGTGACATGCTAGTCACTTGCTAATCATCCTAACAACATGCTAGTACCATGCTAATAATGCTAGAAACCTGCTAATCATGCTAGAAACATGGTAACAACATGCTAGTAACTTGCTAATCATGCTAACAGCATGCTAGTAACACCCTAGCACCTGCATAGCAACACCCTATCAACCAAATAGCAACCACCCTGAGTACCCTAGAATCCACAAAACAACCCCCCAGCAACAGTGCCTGCTACCCTGACAACCCCACAGTAGTTAACAACCACTCCGGTTACCGTAGCAACCGCATAGCAACACCCTAGCACCCACCCTGAATACCCTAGCAACAACCCCAAGTTTCCTTGCAACTGCATAGCAACACCTTAGCAACCACCCCAGGTACCCTAGCAACCGCATAGCAACACCTTAGCAATCACCCCAAGCACCCTAGCAACCACATAACAACACCCTAGCAACCACTCCAGGTACCCTAGCAACTATCTTTAAAACTACTTTAAACTTCAAACTAGTTCAAACTGGAAACCTTCAAGATTCAAGCTTTTAAAACTACTTCAAACTTTCTGGCTAGGCTTTTTTAAGACAACGTAAAGTTTGTCTACAAACTTCACTATCTAGTTACAAATTAAAAATTTGTGTTTTCTATGTGAATATGTGTTCAAATATAATTTGATTCTGTGATCAAATTTGTATTTTCAGCATCATTACTCCAGTCTTCAGCGACTCATGATCCTTCAGAAATCAATCTAGTTTTCTGATTATTACTTCTGTGGAAACCGTGATATATTTTATTTTTCAGGATTCACAGATAAATAGAAAGTTCAAAATAAGGGCATTATGTAAAATAAAAATCTTTTGTACCATTATAAATGTCTTTACTGTCACTTTTGACAAATTTAATGCATCGTTGCTGATTAAAAGTATAAAATCTTACTTACCCCATACTTTTGAATAGTACTAGTGTATCAAGATTTCCACAAAAATATTGGCAGTATGACGGTTTTAACATCAATAATAATCAGAAATGTTTCTTAAGCAACAAATCAGCATATTAGAATGAATTCTGAAGAATCATGTGACACTGAAGACGAGTAATGATGCTGAAAATACAGATTTAATCCAATAAATAAATTACATTTTACAACATATCCACATAGAAAACAGCTATTTCAAACTATAATAATTTTTCATAATTTTACTGCATTTTTAATTAAACAAACGCTGCCTCTGTGAGCAGAAGGAACTTCTTCCTATTTTTTTTTAATCTTAATTATTCTTAATCTTTGAATATCCTTTAAAACATCACTTATATAGTCCTTACAGATGTGTGCAGCAGTGCCTTTATTCAGCAGGTCATTTTCCTGCACGATATGTCACATATTTGCTTCTCATGATGAATGAAGGTCATAACCATCAAAAACTCAAGAGAGATTTTCCTTTAAAAAAAAGTGTGCACTCAAATCATGCTTCTGATTGCTTAAATGTGATCAAAGGTCTTAAATGCTGCAGATTCTTCCCAGTTCTGATATTCTGGTGACTTTTAATAGACAAACATGTGCTTTTTTTGGATTGTAAAGTGTGATTGTGCATCTTTCTGTACTCTAAAAGACACTCGCTATGATATTTTGACATTCAGACTTTCACAAGTGTGAGAAGAAACATTTTTGAGGCTGCTGCATTAACCAAATGTGACTATTTTTAGTGCATGCAACATCAATGTGCAAATCTAAAGCAGTCCTGCAGTGGACTCAGAGCATCAGGTCTGTTCACTGACTCAATGCTGCCATCTACTGATGCCTACAAACACCTGAACATCTTAACCCTGATGCTAATCTGAATTTATAAACAAGTCCGATTTTGATTTAACACTGACTCTAAAACACACAAAAACTCAATCCTTCAGACAGCTGATGATTCTCTAACATCTGGATTTTTATTTTTAATGACGTTCATGTCTACATTGAGCATGAGATGCATCATTTATCACACACAGGTTATAAAGCACTCATGCTGTAATACTCCATGACAGGATCCAGATGTGTTTCCTCCAGCTGGAAGCAGAGATCTGACAGAAGTGCTGACCCAGCACAGCAGATCATGTCAGCATCACAGATCCACAGAGAACCAGAAGATCTTCAGCATCTGTCAGACCGGACTACTGACCACAAACCAGATCAACACACCTCCATCGGCTCAAATTTTTGATTTTTGCTAATATTTATTCTGAAGAAAGATAGATATGTATAGTGATGAAAACCAAAATAGTAAATATCATGGATGAATATTTACTGAGTAATCCACTATTTTGTAGAGGGAGGTCAAAATAGGAATTTTCACCTTAGATTCAGAGTCAAGTTACAGGGGGGTAAAAATGACTTCGGAAAGATGGCAGCATCATTATCTTATTTTTAGACAGAGATTGGCAGTTCTATTAGTAAAATCTGTTGACTTTAGCCATCCTTGTTGCATTATGTGCCAATGGTGACCATTTAAAAATGGGAAAACAACACTTTTCAAGTTTTTCTCCAAAGTTTGCATGCCAGTAACTCAGTAAGTACTAAAGATAACTTAAAGCCCTTTTAGATATTGGGTTTTAACAAACTTCTCTTTCAGTGTCTTTATTTTTAATGCCCTATGAGATTCGGTTCCAAAGTTATTGAAATTTAAACATGGCTCCAGGAGTAAATCATTAAAATTTACCCATTTTCAGTGGTCAAAAACCAAATGTTGGTCAGTTTGAAAAAATACAATACTTATTTTTTTTTAAAAAAAGGAATGTCTGAAGGACAAATATTGTTAAAACTAGAGATGTATCTCATTTCTTTCTGTCAAGACAACTACACTGAACATACCAGTCTGAGTGCCATAAATAATCTTTTCCCAAAGTTTGAGTGCCTATAACTCAAGAAGCATTAAAGATATTGCAATATGATTTAAGATCCTATTTGTTAATAAACTTTTCTTTTGGATTTTTAATTTTCAAGGCCCTACATCATTCAGTCCCTGAGATATGGGCATCTCAATGAGGTTCCATGTGCAGTTGAATGTTACCCATTTTTAGTGGTTGAAAACCAAATGTTGGTCACTTTGTGTCCAGCTGTATCTTGTTTCCCTCTATCAAAACAATTGCATAAAACATAGCTGTCTGAGTGCTAAAGGTGCAATAAAAATAATCAAGTTGAAGCACATTACCTTGCTTTCTGTCGTCGATTCATACGATTCTATATCTGAATCAGTTTCAGGTTGATTTGGAAGAGGGGATTGTATTCAATTTAACAATTTCTGAAGCTACCATGAGTTTAAACATGCAGTATTGTAACATGTTTAAAACCAATCAATTTTCGATTTAAGACACATAAACAAGTATTAAAAAATGTTAACTTTAATACTACTTGAGTTACAGGCACACAAAGTTTGGAAAAATAATATTTACTAAATTCAAACCGGTATGTTATATGCAATTGTTTTGATAGAGGGAAACAAGATACAATTCTAATTTCACCACTATTTCTTCTTCAGACATTGTTCTTTAAATATAAAATAAATATCAGCTGTATTCAAAATGACCAAATTTGGTTTTCGACCACTGAAAATGGGTATTCAACAATCTGGAGCCTCATTGAGATCCCCATATCTCTGGGACTGAACAACGTAGGGGCTTAAAAATTAAGATTCCAAAAGAAAAGTTTATGAAGAACTAAAATCGTAAATCATATTGCCATATCTTTAATACTTCTTGAGTTATAGGCACGTGAACTTTGGAAAAAGAATATTTATGGCTGTCAGACTGGTATGTTCAATGCAGTTGTCTTGACAGAAAGAAACAAGATACATCTCTAGTTTTAACAATATTTGTTCTTCAGACATTCCTTTTTAAAATAAGTATTGTATATTTCAAACTGACCTACATTTGGTTTTTGACCACTGAAAATGTACATTCTTATGATTTACTCCCGGAGCCATATTGAAATTCCAATATCTCTGGAACCAAATCTCATAGGGCATTAAAAATAAAGATGGCAAAAGGAAGGTTTGTTAAGACCCAATATCTAAAAGGGCATTAAGATATCTTTAATACTTCTTGAGTTACATGCATGTAAACTTTGGATTTAAAACTTGAAAAGTGCTGTTTCCCCATTTTTAAATGGTCACCATTGGCACATAATGCAACAAAGATTGCTAAAGTCAACCGATTTTACTAATATAGCTACCAATCTCTGTGTAAAAATAAGATAATGATGCCGCCATCTTTCTGAAGTCATTTTTACCCCCCTGTAATTGTATGGTTTCCAACGATATTGTAAATATGTCTTGTTATCATTATAACAGCAGTGTGGACTTTACTATTCTCACTGAATTTGAACGATTATTAAACCTGTAGAGTTACAGTTATTATCTTTGGTGTGAACAGGCCTTTCATTTCATTTGGAATAAAGTTAACTGACAAATCAGAATCTACAGTTTTGCTCGCCAATGCGATCAGAGTCAGTTTTGAGACAAATCCTGCCGTGTGTCTTAAACTACAGCATAATTCATAATAAAGCAGCACGTGCCTCTCTCCTGCCTCTTCAATGAAAGTTTGATGTGTTCAGCTGTGCTCTTATGTAATGATCACATGCTCCGCTCAAATCAAACTCCATGAGCACAGCACCTGCAGTATTTATGACAGCAACACATCTGCAAACACCTGTCAAGAATCAAAACACTGCATCGTCTTTTTCTCATCTACTTCATTTCTCTACAATACATCTAATCAATGATGACTAAATATTTTGATTCATATTAAATGTATAGATACACTGCTGCTCAAAAGTTTGGGATCAGTAAGATTATAAAAATATATTCACATAGAAAACAGCCATTTTAAAATTGCAATAATATTTCACAATATTACAGTTTTTTTCTGTATTTTTGATCAAATAAATGTAACCTTTTTATTCTTCTTCTTCTTAGACTAAAGAGCTTTCAAGCAAGAAGCACCAAACTCAGCCCAGCTCTTCAGACTGATCTCACTTAGTGTGCTTTATCTTTTCAGACTGATCTGACTTATAGTTTTCATCAAATTGAAGATTAAAAATCATCAAAATCCCATTGACTTACATTGAGGGACTGTTCAAATGATCAACACTATTCAAACTCCAACTGTCAAAATTCAAACTCCAACTGTCAAAATTCAAATTTAAACTGCCAGAATCCCTTGAGACTCAATCAAACTGCCCTTCTATCAACTATTTATAAACCAATCAAAGTTCCATTCTAATATTTCTAATCTATTTAACTATCTAGCCTAGACTAGCAACTACAATCATGCTAGCAACATGCTAATAGCTAGCTAATCATGCTAGTAACATGCTAATAGCTAGCTAATCATGCTAGCAACATGTTAATCATGCTAGTGACATGCTAATCATGCTAGTAACATGCTAGTTGCTTGCTAATCATGCTAGTAATTTATCAGTCATGCTAATGTCATGCCAGTAACTTGCTAATCATGCTAGTAACATGTTAATCATGCTAGCAACATGCTAGTAGCTTGCTAAGCATGCTAGTAACTTGTCAGTCATGCTAATGTCATGCTAGTAACTTGGTAATTATGCTATATACATGCTAGTATCTTGTCAGTCATGCTAATGACATATAAATATTGTGCTAATCATGCTAGAAAAATGTTAGCAACATGCTAAAAACCTGTTAATCCTGCTAAACATGATAGCAACTTGCTAATCATGCTAGAAACATGTTAGAAACATGCTAAAAATTTGCTAGTCAGCCTAGAAGCATGCTAGCAACTTACTAATCATGATAGAAACATGTTAGAAATGTTCTAGCAACTTGCTAATAATGCTAGAAACATGTTAGAAACGTGCTAACAACTTAGTAATCATGACAGAAACATTTAAAAAATGTGCTAGCAACCTGCTAATAATGCTAGAAACATGGTAGCAACTTGCTAATCATATTGGAAAACATGCTAGCAACTTGATAGAAACATGTTAGAAATGTGCTAGTAACTTGGTAATTATGCTATATACATGCTAGTATCTTGTCAGTCATGCTAATGACATAAAAATATTGTGCTAATCATGCTAGAAACATGTTAGAAACATGCTAAAAATTTGCTAGTCAGCCTAGAAGCATGCTAGCAACTTACTAATCATGATAGAAACATGTTAGAAATGTTCTAGCAACTTGCTAATAATGCTAGAAACAGGCTAGCAATTTGCTAATCATGCTAGAAACATGTTAGAAACGTGCTAACAACTTACTAATCATGACAGAAACATTTTAAAAATGTGCTAGCAACTTGTTAATAATGCTAGAAACATGGTAGGAACTTGCTAGTCAGGCTAGAAACATGCTAGTAACTTGATAATAATGCTAGAAACATGGTAGCAACTTGCTAATCATATTGGGAAACATGCTAGCAACTTGATAGAAACATGTTAGAAATGTGCTAACAACTTGCTAATAATGCTAGAAACAGGCTAGCAATTTGCTAATCATGCTAGAAAGTTGTTAGAAATGTGCTAGGAACTTGCTAATCATGTTAGAAACATGGTAGCAACTTGCTAGTCAGGCTAGAAACATGCTAGTAACTTGATAAACATGCTAGAAACATGCTAGCCACTTGCTAATCATGTTGGGAAACATCCTAGCAACTTACTAATCATGTTAGAAACGTGCTAACAACTTGCTAGTCAGCCTAGAAACATGGTAGGAACTTGTTAATCATGTTAGAAACATGCTAGAAAAATGGTAGCAACTTGCTAATAATGCTAGAAACATGATAGCAACTTGTTAGTCAGGCTAGAAACATGCTAGTAACTTGATAATCATGCTAGAAACATGTTAAAAATGTGCTAGCAACTTGCTAGTCAGCCTAGAAACATGCTAGCAACTTGCTAATGATGTTAGAAACATGTTAGAAACATGTTAATGACATGCTAGTAACTTGCTAATCATGCTAGGAACATTTTTAAAAATGTGTTAGCAACTTGCTAGTTAGCCTAGAAACATGCTAGCAACCTGCTAATCATGTTAGAAACGTGCTAGAAAAATGCTAGCAACTTGCTAATAATGCTAGAAACATGCTACATTCTAATCATGCTAGCAACATGCTAATCATCTAATCCATCTATATAAAGTTCAAAACTTTAAGCTTTTACAGCTGCTTTAAACTTTCAAACTAGGCTTTCTCAAGCCAACCTTTTTTATCTCGTTTATTTCTCTGATCAAAGCTGAATTTTCAGCTTCATTACTCCAGTCTTCAGAGTCACATGATCCTTCAGAAATCATTCTAATATGCTGATGTGCTGCTCAAGAAACATTTATGATTATGAATGTTGAAAACAATTATCCACACTGCAAAAAATGCTTTTCTTACTAAGATTTTTTGTCTTGTTTCCAGCCAAAATATCTAAAAATTCTTAAATCAAGAAGGATTTTCTAGACGAGTAAAAAGTCTTATTTTCAGAAAAAACAAGTCAAAATAAGTGTGTTTTTGCTTGAAACAAGCAAAATAATCTGCCAATGGGGTAATAAAAATAATCTTGTTTTCGGTTTGAAATAAGATTATTTTGCTTGTTCTAAGAAAAAATAACTTAATTTTGGCTTGTTTTTTTCTGAAAACAAGAAAATAATTTTTACTCGTCCAGAAAGTCCTTCTTGATTTAAGAATTTTTAGATATTTTGGCTGGAAACAAGACAAAAAATCTGAGTAAGAAAATAATTTTTTGCAGTGCTGGTCTTATTAAGGTTATAAAGAAATAATCAAAATAAAATCCTGGACGAACCGAACAAACGTCGATGGAACAGGAACTTCCCAGCGATGAGCCCCACGATGATGGCGAGGATCCACATCAGGACTTTGAGGACGTTCCATCCTCCTCCGGGATATTTATTGACCACGAACGAGAAGCAGTTTCCCACCACGATCATGTGTGCCTCCGTCTGGCTGTGAGACACCGGGTCCTCGGCGAAGATCAGGAAGTTGAAGAAAGTGACCAGGTAGGCCACGACCAGACGAGACCACGGATGCTGGAAGTAGTAGCGGAAGCGGGCATTGATCTCCATCCGTCTGAGGACACCCAGACAATGCCCACCTGAAACACAACACACAGACACCTTAAAACCTTTTATATCTATACCCTCTACCCCTTATATACAGTGCCTTGCAAAAGTATTCATACCCCTTAATTTTTCTCACATTTTGTTTTGTTGCAGCATTATGTTAAACTGCTCTAAATTAGTTTTTCCCCACATCAGTTTACACTCCATACACCATAATAATGACAAAGCAAAAACCAGATTTGCAAATTTTACAAATGTATTAAAAATAAAACACTGAAATAAGTCCATTGCATAAGTATTCATACCCTTAACTCAGTCCATAGTTGAAGCACCTTTACAGCCTCAAGTGTTTTTGGGTCTGATGTGAGCATCTTTGCACATCTGCATTTGTCAATTATCTGCCATTCTTTGCCTCACCTTTTCACCTCTCCATCTCTGTCAGCTGGACATTTTCTAGAGTCCTAGTTGTTCCAATCGTCTTCCATTATGGAGAATGCTTCTGTCAACCTTCAATGCAGCAGATTTGTTTCTGAACTCTTCTCTAGATCATCGCCTTAACGCAAGTCTGTCACTGAGCTCTACAGGCAGTTATCTTGGTTTTTGCTCTGATATGCATTTTCTGCTGTTAGACCTTTTCTGAGAGGTGTGTGTCTTTCTAAATCAGACTCATTCAAATGAATTTGCCACAGTTTAACATCTAGAAGCAATACGAATGCTCCTGAGATACATTTCCAGTGTCCCAGAAAAGGGTATGAATACTTATGCAACGGGATCTTTTCAGTTTTTGATTTCTAATTAATTTGCACAAATGTTAAAAAACTATTTTTTGCTTTGCCATTATGGAGTAGGGAGTGTAGACTGATGTGGTAATAAAGTAATAAAGTTTAACATAAGGCAGATTGTCATTCAGTGTAACACAGTATTTATGTAAACATTCAAACAACATGCTTATTCTGACTTGGACATATTACATATATAAAAGAATAAGGGAGTATATCATCATTTTTAATTACTAAAAAATTCTTCTTTACAAATGGTCAAAACCTAGAATAGTGGCAAAATATAAAAGCTCATTAAAAGCTAGTATTTGGGGTGAAAGTAATTCATCTTTTAATATGTCATACATTGATTTATGTTGTAAATATGCCTAACAAGATTGACACTGAATGACATTTTAGTAGGTTTCTTCTGTAAATTAGGGAAAAATCTATTATATTTATTTTTTATTCAGAGAAACAAAAACAAAAATGCAATTAAATTAAACAGAAAACGTTTTAGTATTTTTTTTATTTGAAAAACAACAACAGCTTAAACCCTTTTTTCGCCTTTGACCCATAAATATATATAATTAAAAGTAAAATAAAAATAACAATAAGAAAATGGACATTAAAACAACTTATATAAATGACAAAAACACAAAACAAAATTATGAAAACTTTAACTTATTTTAAGTGTTTTTTTCATTTATTTAAAACAAAAACAACAAAACTAACAATAAGAAACGTATAAAAAATATCAAACTTATATAGACATTAAAACAACTAATATAAATGACAAAAACATAAGAAAATTACTATATATATATATATATATATATATATATATATATATATATTAGGGGTGGGCATAGATTTAATTTTTTTAATCTAGATTAATCTAGATTAAATCTTGGAATTAATCTAGATTAATCTAGATTAAAATGGCTAATTTGAATTCTGCTGAAGGCATTCAGAATATGTGTGCTACCCAAATAATGACTTAAAGTCTTTGAGAATGGATCATAAAGCTCATAAAGCTGTTCTATGATAATTTGTTGATGAAAATAAATTATGTTCAATAAGATGTACTGTTTACTA
>NW_027394434.1:0-33343 GCF_049309525.1 Garra rufa | reverse complement strand
AATCCCAGCCGACGAAGAAGGGTCTTGTCTACCGAAACGCTCGGCCATTTTTACATACCTTTTAAGCACTGAAACTCATCCAGCACTAAAGCTTGTAGTGCGCGTTCCCGACTTTACGTACTGCGTCCACCGTGCTCTGCAACGCAGCGAATGCTTGAAGCAGTCCCATCACCTTACTCGCTGATTGTTTGTAACAGTGGAACAGATGTGGTCCAGTCGTGACAGCACTGAGATTCCTGCTCCGCTGGAAATAGCTGGCATTTTCCACACTTGCACCACCATCTCGTCTCGTTTGAACGCGGTCTGCCCGAGGCTTGTGTCGCCGCCGCGGCTGTCGCAGTTTTCTCTCTCTGACAGAGTTCATCGTCTGTGTATTCCGGCTCAAAAAGGTAGGAAACGGTGAAAAACTCCATCTCATGTGCTCCTCCAGCTTCAAAGTCGTCCGACATCGTTGTACTTTGTTGTACCTTGTTGCTAAAGAGTATTTGATTGCGTTGCACTTCTCTCTTCTCAAGTTCGCTTTGTAAACACTGAGTCTGTAGTTTCGCATACGTCACGCGTGACCTTTCGACGTGATTACGTAAAGTCGGGAATGCGCACTACAAGCCCTAGTGCTTAAAAGGTATATAAAGGTATATCATTTTTCTAAGAAAATGACCGAACGTTTCGGTAGACAAGACCCTTCTTCGTCGGCTGGGATTGTTTACAGCCATTTGAAGCTGCATTTAAACTGCATTTTGAAGATTCAAAAATCGGGGCACCATTTAAGTCCATTATATGGAGAAATTTCCAGAAATGTTTATCTCAAAAAACATAATTTCTTGACGACTGAAGAAAAAAAGACATAAACATCTTGGATGACAAGGGGGTGAGTAAATTATCTGTAAATTGTTGTTCTGAAAGTGAACTACTCCTTTAACTATGAAATTTGCCTCATATACACTACCAGTGAAAATATTTTTAATGTTTTTTAAAGAAGTCTCTTTTGCTTACCAAGCCTGCATTTATTTGATCCAAAGTACAGCAAAAGCAGTAATATTGTGAAATATTTTTTTTTACTATTTTAAATAACTGCTTTTTATTTGAATATAATTTAAAATTTTCAGCATCATTACTCCAGTCTTCAGTGTCACATGATCCTTCAGAAGTCATTCTAATATGCTGATTTGCTATTCAAGAAACATCAGATCAGAATTTATCTGAAAAAAGTTTTTGTAATATTATACACTATACTATTCAAAAGCTTAGAGTCAGTTTTTTTTTTTTTTGGAAAGAATTTAACACTTCTATTTAGCAAGGATGCTTTAAATTTAATATTATTAAAGTGTTTATAAAGATATTTATAATGTTACAAAAGATTTTTGTTTCAGCTAAATGCTGTTCTTCTGAGCTTTCTATATATCAAAGGAACCTAAAAAATTCTACTCTGCTGTTTTCAACATAATAAATGTAAATAAATAATATATAAATAAAAAATAAATAATAATAAATGCAGCAAATCAGAATATTAGAATGATTTCTAAAGGATCTTGGGACTGGAGTAATGATGATTAAAAATTCAGCTTTAAAATTACAGGAATAAATTACATTTTAAAATGTATTTAAATAGAAAACAGTTATTTTAAATAGTAAACATATTTAAAAAAAATGTAATGTTTTTGCTGTACTTTGGATCAAATAAATGCAGACTTGGTGAAAATAAAATTTTTACTTTTGACTGATAGTGTACATTTGAACCTAAAATCTATTATTTTATGTTTTTAAACATGCTTGTTTGTTTATGATTCTTTTTGTAACAGTATATGTTTCTCTTGCAGCTTCCTGCCGACTTCTCAAAGCTTCACCCCTCTGACAGTTGCCACTCCCATATGACTACCAGCCAATCACGTTCCAGCATCGCCAGCGATTCAGGAAGTAGCAGCCTATCAGATATTTACCAGGTGATAAGAGACTCTGAGTTTCTATCCCTCTAGAAAGCAATCTCCTTACACACACTGCAACAGAGACGCATCCTGACAGATTTATTGTGAACATCTGGGGCACACACACACACACACACACACACACACTCACACACATTTAAATCCTATCCAGAGGACTCCCCCACCCTCCTCTGTGGTCCATCTGTCACCTCTCCATAACCTATTCATGTCAGTTCTCAAGCACACATACCTTTTGATCCACAGATCAGCATTTCACATACACACACAAATATCCATCGCATTTACAAACACAGTTGGCTCAGAATACCAATACACACCACACACACTGACTTGTGTACCGACAAACCATCTGTAAACGCAGAACAGAAAGCTGATATACTGCAAATCATATGTCAGCCATAAATGTCTATGAACATCATCAGCTGAAAATTCATACTCAGGTGATTTATTTCACAGGCCACTGAAAGTGAATGTGGAGACATGGATCTGAGTGGGCTTCCTGAAACAGCGGTTGACTCGGATGAGGATGATGATGACGAGGACGTAGGAAGGGGAACGGACCCTCTTATGAGTCGAGATATCGTGAGAGACTGTCTAGAGAAAGATCCTATGGACCGTACAGATGATGACATTGGTACACTTTTGTGCTTTGAATTATTCAGTGATGGGAAATTCACTGTGCTACTTTCATTTACACTTTCGCTTTCGTTTTCCCATTCTCTTTCTGAATACAGAGCAGTTGCTGGAGTTTGTACAGCAGCTTCCGGCATTTGCCAGTCTGAGTGTTTCGGTGCGGAGGGAGCTCTGTGCCGTCATGGTGTTTGCGGTCGTGGAGAGGGCCGGAACTATCGTGCTTAACCACGGTGAAGAGGTGAGACGGGACCCATTATAGCAATTCATCGCTACATTTGACTTCGGCTGATAACAGGCAAATGTGTGTGTATTTTAGCTGGACTCATGGTCAGTCATTCTGAATGGAGCAGTAGAGGTGATCTATTCAGACGGCGGCAGTGAGAGTGTGTGTATGGGTGGAAGTTTTGGTGTCTCCCCTTCTATGGAGAAACAGCTGATGACTGGAGTCATGAGGACCAAAGTGGACGATTGTCAGGTAAGACTGTTTGTCTACTAAGGATAGGAATAATTGTGAACTAGTTATCCAACAGTTCATCTAAATTTAGTGTTTTAGTTTAGAAATGCAATTTTATTTGAATAAAATATCTATCCTAGGTGATGAACTGCCCTTTTTCATTATTTTGTACTGTTCTCTGAGGTCCTCTTATAAGATTTTACATCAAAAAACATCATAATTTATAAGAAATAGACTATTTTCTGTCCTGTTTTGACCCACCTCATTAAAAAGTTGTGTTTGAATAGGTGTGGCAGATTGTAGACTCTGAAGTAAACGCCCTCTGCTATGATTGGCTAACAGTTGTGTATGTTTGACAGCCTAAATTACTCATAGATGGACGCTGCGGTGATTAAGGTTCAAAACACATAAATACTCAGTACATATCAAATGATCTGTAATAACAGATAAAGGAATTAGTGACCACATAATAAAAACAGTTACTCACACTTGTGTGTTGCGACATTACTGTCAGATTCAATATAGTCGCATAGCATCGTCTTTTAATTTCAATCTTTCTGAAAATTCTGCATCAATTGTTCCTTGTTTGTAAACAGATCTGCGGTAAAATAAAGTGAACAAAGGACCAAGTTTTTAAGACGTGCTCTGGGATTAAAATAAAGTTCATCCACATTTTCCTAATACTGGGATCAGAAGGAAGGGAATCAAAGACTGTTTTTTCCACAACTTAGCACTGCACAGCATCTTGTCTTCAGAGCCATATTTTTTATTTGGTTTCTGCATAGAACTGCGGCTGATTGTCTTCAATATAAATTGTTTTTAGACTAATGAGAAAGTTTTGAGTTTTTAAACCTCTTATATGTCAAAATATCAAGCTAATTTTAGTTTTCAGTTCATGACCCCTTTTAAAAAGCTTCTAACAAGTTTTATTTGTAACACAAATTATGTATAAAATGTTGATATAAAAAAAACACCAGTTAATGTTAGCATTTTGTGTGTGTGTGTAGTTTGTGTGTATTGCCCAGCAGGACTACTGCTGCATTCTGAATCAGGTTGAGCAAAACACACAGCGTGTGGAAGAGGAAGGAGAAATCGTCATGGTAAAAGAACACAGAGAACTCGACCGGACAGGCACCCGCAAGGGACACATTGTTGTCAAGGTATTTTTGTCTTTTGGAAAAATCGGACTGGCTTGAAGAAGTACTCGATTGGGAAATCAGATTTTGACTTTACTGTCTAGAAATTGATGAATCTGGTCTATTTTTAATCTCTGACTTTTTATGAGAATGTAATAGCCCACAGAACTATTGAATATCCCCTCCACATTTTTTTTTTCTTCTGAGGATGCAATAAATTGATCCAAAGTGACACTAAAGACTTTGAAGACTGAAGCTGCTGAAAATGCAGCTTTTCCATGACAGAAACATTTTAAAATATATTAAAATAGAAAAGTTCATTTAAATTGTAATAATATTATACAATATTTTTCACAATATAAATGCAGTCTTGGAGAGCATAAGGTACATTCAAAAATCTTACTGACCTCAAATGTTTGAACTGTAATGTTTGGTTTTTTTACTTAGTCAGACCAATTAATAAGCCTAAATTAATTCATTGCTTTATTTGTTGCTAAATATTTTAGTACTTAGTTTACCAGAAAAGAAGATCTTTAAATGTGGTCATTTAAAAGAAAAATCTGATGTTCTTTTTTAGGGTACTGCTGAAAGGCTGATGCAGCACTTAGTGGAGGATCATTCAGTTGTCGACCCTACCTATATTGAGGACTTCCTGTTGACCTATCGTACCTTCTTGCCTAGTCCTCTGATTTTGGGACAGAGACTTCTGGATTGGTTCAATGACCCCAGTTTACGGGACAAGGTAGTGTGATTGAATATGTCTTTTTTTTATTATTATTAAGAAACACACATTAAAGGGTTAGTTCACCCTCAAGGCATCCTATGTGTATATAACTTTCTTCTTTCAGACAAATCCAATCGAAGTATATTAAAAATGTCCTGGCTCTTCCAAGCTTTATAATGGCAGTAAGTTGGTGTTTTTGTTCAACAGTCCAAAAGAAATCCAATAAAGCGCTTCCATCCATAATAAGAAGTGTCTCATACGGGGGGTGCGCTACGCATACGCCCTCTGTCATCTGCTCGGAGCGGCTTGCATGTGTGATAGTTAGCGCAAGCTAAAGAAAACTGTATAATGTTTTAAATATGGATATTTTTCTTACAAAAACACATCAATTCACTACAGGAGGCCTGTATTCACCACCAGGAGCCGTGCAAAGCACTTTTTATTATAGATGGATGCACTTTATTGGATTTCTTTTGGACTATTTAACAAAAACACCCACCCACTGCTATTATAAAGCTTGGAAGAGCCAAGACTTTTTTTAATGTAACTCCGATTGGATTCATTTGAAAGACGAAAGTCATATACTCACCTTGAGGGTGAGTAAATCATGAGCTGAACTAACCCTTTAAGATTCAGCTAGACAGGACTCATGGTTTCTCCCTCTCTTCTCTAATCAGGTAACTCGAGTTGTGTTGTTATGGGTTAACAATCACTTTAGTGACTTTGAAGGAGATCCTGATATGACCAGTTTTTTGGAGGAGTTCCAGAGCAATCTGGAAAGGGAGGTATGTAAGCATTACTTTAATGCAGCATATAAAATGCATTAGTTATCACTTTATCAGGCAAGCTTCATTACTAACTTCCTCTGTTTATCCAAACAGAAAATGACAGGTCAGTTGCGGTTGCTCAACATAGCTTGTGCTGCTAAAGCCAAACCCAGAGTCATTACTATAAATAGGCCTGCTCGAGAGATGCCCCTGCCCTTCACACTTATTGGAGGAGCCGAACGAGGAACGCGTCTCTTTATCAGCAGCGTTGAAGTTGGTAGCAAAGCAGAGGAAGCAGGGCTTAAACGTGGAGACCAGGTGACACCTTTGAAACCTCAGTATAAAGCAGTGTTAAGATGCTGAAGCATATTCTTCACGCTTTTTTTCTCATCTTTCACACTCATGCAGATATTGGAGGTGAATGGGCAGACGTTTGAGAATGTGCAGTTGTCCAAAGCAACTGAAATTCTCAAAAACAATACGCAGCTCTGTATGAGTGTCAAAACCAACCTCCTGGGTGAGATTCATACCTGAGATTGCTACACCTTCCAATAAACACAGGCTGTTGATAAATATCTTTTTTTTTTTTTTTTTTAACTACTACTCACTTTCACTCTTCCTTAGTCTTCAAGGAGCTGGTGGCCAGGGTAGCAGAGGAAAGAAAAAACGGTGTTCCTCATCTTCCAAAGATTGGTGATGGAAAGAAAAATAGCCGTTATTCTGTACCTGAACTTGGGGCTGGTTCTGATGTAATAGGTCAAGAAAAAGTCAGCAAGAAGGTCAAAGCACATACTGTTGGCGGCCGAAACAAACTCATGAAGATTCTAGACAAGACACGCATGAGCATCCTACCTCAGAAACCTTACAGGTATACAAGTACACAAACTCTTTTTCTGACACTATTGCTGACTTTCGAATCCTGAAAGAGAATGACGTCAGTACAAATTTCAAATCCACTGTTTTTGACGTATGTGTTAATTTCTGATTAATGTTCAACTCCTACCGAGTCATGCTGAGTCATTGTGCTTTTGTTGTATAGTGACCTCGGGTTAGGGCAGACTCAGGATGACAGCATTGTGGGATTACGGCAGAACAAACAGACTCAGCCCACTATGGCAGTCAGTGGAAATCTTTCATCCAGTAACCCTGACCTGGCCCAAGGCCAACAACGTATTATTGACTACAGTACACAACCACCAGGTAAATGCATACAGAATATGCGAATGCATACTTAAAAATCATCATAAGATATTAATAGAATATAATGATATATCTAATCTCAGTAGTGTGTGTGTTTATACTGTATATGTGTGTATATTATTGTTTGTGTGTCTCTCTCTCTCTCTCTCTCTCTCTCTCTCTCTCTCTCTCTCTCTCTCTCTCTCTATCTCTCTCTCTATATATATATATATATATATATATATATAACACACACATGAGAAAATAATAGTTGTATAATAGTGTATAAAAATGACCCAGTTCAAAAGTTTACATACACTTGATTCTTAATACTGTGTTGTTACCTGAATGATCCACAGCTGTTTTTTTTTTGTTTTGGTTTGTTTAGTGATAGTCTCTTGTTTGTCCTGAACAGTTAAACTGCCCGCTGTTCATTTGAAAAGTCCTTTAGGTCCCAGAAATTCTGTGGTTTTTCAGCATTTTTGTGTATTTGAACCCTTTCAAACAGTGACTGCATGTTTAGAAGATTTATCTTTTTATGCTGAGGGACTCATATGCAACTTTTACAGAATGTTCAAATGCTCACTGATGCTCCAGAAGGAAACACAATGCATTAAGAGCCGGGGGTGTAAACTTTTGAATTTGAAGTAAATTTTACTTATTTTGTCTTCTGGGTAATATGTAAGTATCTTCTGTTGCTTTTGAAAGGCAGTACTTAAAAAAAAAAAAAGATATTTTGGCAAAATAAGAAATGTACACATCTTTCTGTTCAAAAGTGTACACCCCTGGCTCTTAATGCATAATTTTTACTTCTGGAGTCCCTCAGTTGTCCTCAGTGTGAAAGCATTGATCTCAAAATCATGCAGTCATTCTTGGTAAGGGTTCAAATTAGTGGTGGGCATAGATTTTTTTTTTTAAATCTAGATTAATCTCATTGTACTCTTGGAATTAATCTAGATTAAAATGGCTAATTTGAATTCTGCCAAAAGCATTCAGAATATGTGTGCTACCCAAATAATGACTAAAAGTAAGTCTTTGAGAACGGGTTTCTCAAGCCAGGTGGCGCATTAGACCAGGGGCTCATCTCCTGTTTCCAAAATGCATCACAAACTGCTTAACAATTGCATTTACAACACAATTAACTATACAAACTTGTGTAACCAACTATTCCTACACTGCATGTACTTCTGCGTAAAAGGCTGCGCGATGTGCGCTTTGCAGTTAAATACACAGACGCGCACGGGCATGGATATCTGTGTGCATAGTCTTCCATTAAACTGCGTTGCTTTTAGAAGCGTCAATTTAGTTGTTGCATATAGTTTAATGTCTTTATTTCGGGATTATCAAAGTAAATTATAACTCAAATTTGAGATTTTACTGGGGCACAGCATATTTTCACTGGGGCACGTGCCCCAGTAAAAAGGGTCTAGCAACGCCCCTGCCATCCATGTTAGCACGTCTCGTTTGATGTGGTAATTTCACAGTAGGCATACACACAGGTTCGAAGACTCGTTCTCGCCCCCTACAGTGCAATTCGGCTAGGTATACAGTTTGCTTAGTTTAGACCCAGCTCCCAACCCAACTTTAAAGAATAGATTAATGGCGATATTTTTTTCATCGCCCGATAAGAGTCTCACGTTAACGCAGCACATTAACGCCGATAACGGCCCACCACTAGTTCAAATACACTAAAAAGCTGAAAAACCAAATAATTTGTTGGACCTGAAGGATTTTTCTGAAGAACAGCAGGCAGTTTAACGGTTTAGGACAAACAAGGGACTCATGAACAACTATCACTAAACAAAAAACAACAGCTGTGGATCATTCAGGTAACAACACAGTATTAAAAATCAAGTGTATGTAAACTATTTTTTTCATGAGGACTATATGTAAATGTCTTTAATGTGAAATATCTTTTTCAGTTCAGTACTAAATAAAAAATAACATGCATCTTGTACAATCCCTCTTATTTTGCTAAAATTCACATTTTGCAGATTCTGCAAGGTGTATGTAAACGTTTGACTTTAACTATATATAAACACTTAGACACACAAAAATAATGATTTTGATTTGCATAGCACCTTCTGAACTTCACAGCTTTTGTTTAGACGATTGTTCAAACCTAATAACTGTTAATAACTGTATTTTAACATACAATATAATGCTGCACATGACCTGGCTATGTTCTTAATACAGCACCTTCGCTATAATTTTCTGCTCATAAATGCCTTCCAATCTGCTGCTTTTTATATTCCTTTCCTTTTGTTAAATTTGTGTGATTGTACTAATGATCCCGCTACCCTCTCCTTGCTCACAGCACCTGGATTTACTCGTGAGTATTTGTGCACTGCTGCGGTCCTGCTCGTCTTTTTAGACACCTCTCGTATAGTTCCACTCGTCTCTCTAGATAGCTGTTCGTCTTCTAGATACCTGTCTTGCATAATTGCCCGTCTCTCTCTCAAAATATGTAATAGTTTTATCTACTTGAATGTATTTCCTTCTCTCTGTTCTGCTGATCTTTTTAGTCTATATAGTGTCGCTCCTCTACAGATATTTTAATTTTTGCGAACTTGAGTCAGTGGCAATGTTTTCACACAATGGCATCACCATGGATAATCTGTCACTTGTTGATAAAAAAAGACTTATGTGAAGTTCTCATTTTCTAGAAAGTTAAAAGGGGTGTAGCAACACTGTTGCCATTTGTTTTTTTTTTGCCAATAGACTATGTTTTGCCAGTTGTCTGGCAAGCCTGACTCATGCTCTGGGTCAAATTAAATGTTTAAAGGCCATGGGACTATATCCACACTTTATTACATTGTCTCTGGTTTATTTCAGTGGCCTGTCTGTGTAGATTGATATTCTTTGTGCCATCTGCTAAACTTGCCCCTGGGCCAAGTCGTGTAGTTAAATTATCTTTCTTTTTTCAGACTTTGATTGATGTTCTACTCTTACTGCTTTGTCTTTATGTACAACCTTCTTTCTGTAGCTTCTGTTTATGCTTAGCATTGTCTTAAAGTATTTCCGAAAGTAAACATTGCTTCTTAACATTTTCAAAAAAACATTGCAAGTTCTAAAGTAATTGTGAAAGTAAAAACAATAAACTGTTTAGCAAATACACACTATTTAATTCTTTCTATCACATAACCCTATCATTGACACATATATGTCAAATTGGATAAATCTTAGCTGTGTGATTGTGTTTGGATATTGTGGTAACGTTGTTTTTATTTCAGTATCAACATGTTACTGAAGAACCTGTACTTTTGACAGCTCTACTTTCCAATTAAACTCAAAGTTTTGTCTTTTGCAGAAATCGCTTTGTCTCCATATCACCTCTACTTCACTCTGATTGTATAGCTTTAGTTGTTTGTACATATTATATTTTTATTAGTGTCAAGACGCCTCCTCTGACTTCTGCTTGATCTGGATCTCCAGTTAACCTCTTTGTCTCCTCTTTTGTTATTAGGGTTCCTTCTCTTTTCATCTGAATGTTACATCTTCCTCATAAGCATCTACCTTGTCCGTTTACCTAATATAGTTCTAGAAGTTGCATGTAGTCTGTGCTATGCAGGAATGTTTGGATCCTAGTTCTGATTGAGGTTTACATACTTCTCAGACCGTTATTTTATGGTTTGTTTGTTGACTTCTTTCATCCGCAGAATTGCAAGACCAGGTGCTGCGTGTTTTCAAGGCAGACCAGCAAAGTCGTTACTTCCTGATCAATAGGGACACCACAGCAAGAGAGGCAGCCAATCAGGCGATGAGAGAGTTTGGCTTGACTGTAAGTCCTGAAGCCTATTCGCTCTGCGAGGTGTCAGTCACACAGGAGGGAGTTATCAAACAGAGACGACTACCTGATCAACTGTCTAAACTGGCTGATAGGATACAGCTGAGTGCCAGGTTTGGTCTTAAGCTCAATTTTAAAAGAATTGGTGATTGTGGTGTTTTGCTTTTATATGAGATGGCTGTTTTTTCTTCTTGTTTTGTTAGGTACTACCTGAAGAGCAACATGGAGACAGAGACACTGTGTTCGGATGTGGAAGCACAGGAGATGCAGCGAGAATCTGTGGTCCCTTTGTTGTCCTTGAGCTCCATGGAAATAGCCAATCAGCTGTCGGCACGAAACTATCTGCTCTTCTCCAGCATCGAACCAACAGATTACATCAGTGACCTCTTCAAGCTTCATCCACAAGAGCCTCCCACCAACTTGCGCAACTTTGAGGGTCTTGTAAACCAGGAGACCTTCTGGGTTGCCATAGAAATAGTACTAGAAACCAACCTGGCCAAAAGAGTGAAGATCATCAAGCACTTTATAAAGATTGCCCTTCACTGCCGTGACTGCAAGAACTTCAACTCCATGTTCGCTATAATCAGGTAGAGTTTATGTGTCTATTAAAGGGACAGTTCACCCCTTCGTTCATCTTCACAAACACAAATTAAGATATTTTTGATGAAATCCCAGAGCTTTCTGACCCTGCTTAGACAGCAACGCAACTGACACGTTCAAGGCCCAGAAAGGTAGTAAGGATATTGTTAAAACAGTCCATGTGACATCAGTTGTTCAACCGTAATGTTATGACGCTATGAGAATACTTTTTATGTCCAAAGAAAACAATTAATGACAATTTTTATTCTCTTGTGTGTCAATTCATGGTCTTACGGTTTTGGAACGTAAATAATGACAGAATTTTAGTTTTTTGAGTGAACTTACCCTTAAAGTGTACCTGTTTATCTTTTGCAGTGGGTTCAATCTAGCGCCTGTTTCTCGGTTGAGATCTACATGGGAACGGTTGCCTGGAAAATATGAGAAGCTTCTTGCAGAATTACAGGATGTTTTCGACCCTTCTCGCAATATGGCCAAATATCGCAACCTCCTCAACAAGCACAACCTGCAGCCGCCAGTCATCCCTCTATTTCCTGTCATTAAGAAAGACCTCACCTTCCTCCATGAGGGTAACTTAAACCTTACTCTTTTCCCATTGCCTAAACATTTGGGATTTGTTTTGAATATGAAATGTTAATCTGTCAAACGTGTGCTTATAGGAAACAACTCCAAGGTGGACGGTCTGGTGAATTTTGAGAAGTTGAGGATGATTGCGCGAGAGATCAGACACGTGGTTCGAATGGCTTCCATCACCATGGACCCTGCATTGCTTTTTAAGACTAGGTACACTCACTTATTCAGCTGTGATATTTCGTACACACAACCAATCAATAAAACCTTGAGATAAATTACAAAAACACACTAGCTGTTTTTTAAACTTGCTGAGCTGCATTGTTCCCCGCACAGGAAATACAACCTTATTAGTGAATGATTTGAAATGCACTACATGGGCAAGTACATGGCATGCAAATAGTGCTCTATACAGGAGACTTCATATAAAGCATAAAAATAAAAAAAATGTAAGATTTTTTTTTTTAACATCATTCATCAGTATTAAGCAAAACTGAAAATTCTTTTCACCTTGTTCAACATTTTCAAGGAACTTTCCATTTGTTCCAAAGCGTTCTGTGTTTGCTGTTTACATGAAAGATACATATCTAAGGCAGTGTAACTAAGATACCTACAGTTGAAGTCAAACGTTTACATACACCTTGCAGAATCTGCAAAATGTTAATTATTTTACTAAAATAAGAGGGATCATACAAAATGCATGTTATTTTTTTATTTAGTACTGACCTTAATAAGATATTTCACATGAAAGACATTTACATATAGTCCGCAAGAGAAAAAATTAGTTGAATTTATAAAAATGACCCTGTTCAGAAGTTTACATACACTTGATTCTTAATACTGTGTTGTTACCTGAATGGTCCACAGCTGTAAAACTTTTTGAATTTGAAGATCAGGGTAAATGTAACTTATTTTGTCTTCTGGGAAAATAATAAGAAAAATGTACACACCTTCATTCTGTTCAAAAGTTTACACCCCCGGCTCTTTATGCATCATTTTTCCTTCTGAAGCTACAGCAAGTGTTTGAACTTTCTGTAATATTTGCATACGAGTCCCTCAGTTGTCCTCAGTGTGAAAAGATGGATCTCAAAATCATACAGTCATTGTTAGAAAGGGTTCACATACACAAAAATGCTGAAAAAACACAAATTTGTGGGACCTGAAGGATTTTTCTGAAGAAAAGACAAGGGACTCATGAACAACTAATGATCACTAAACAATGTGGATCATTCAGGTAACAACACAGTATTAGGAAACATGCATATGTAAACTTCTGAACATTTATAAATTCAACTAGTATTTTCTCTTGTGGACTATGTAAACGTTTTTATTTGAAATATCTTATTCAGGTCAATGCTAAATAAAAAATAAAAACATGTATTTTGGTCAAATAATTAACATTTTGCAGATTCTGCAAGGTGTATGTAAACTTTTTGACTTCAACTGTATCTGTGATTCCTTAAGATGTTCTCTATGTAGGCACTAGGGCTGCACGATTTGGAGAAAAAATCTAATTGCGATTTTTCTGAACAAAATTGCGATTTGCGATTTAAAATGCGATTTACTACTATTTCATAAAAGAGCAACAGGTTTGATATGGTGGTTTTAACAGCACCAAAGAAAGACCAATATATATATATATATTATAATAAAATATAATTAAAATCTTAAACTTTTAGGAATCCAAACACACTGTAAACAATTTTACATCAGTAAAACACTGATGATAACCTACATTAAGAGACACTTTGTTGGGAAGTTGAGCCGCTGCTCCCGCTCATCTTTTCCAAATGGCGTTAACGTTATTTGCTCAGTACATGCAGTAGAGACCTGCACTCCTACGGGAGTATATAGCGGGACCCGAGGCAACCGACTGCGGCGCGAGACAAAACTTGATGGGCGAGTGCGGCTGTTCGGGACGCGGGAAAATAAAATGATTCGCGGGACCCCCGCAAAATAGAAATATCTAAAAAGCAAAATATTGTTATTCATCTATTGCACTAAAGCAGCAAGAACAACTAGTATACAACTTACAGCTATGATTAGTAAGCACAAGGATAGGCAGTCAGGTGTTTAAGTTAGAATCCACTCACTGCTCAAACATTCTTGCAGTGCTGAATATTGCGTGCTCGCGAATTAAAACATACGAAGTGTAGACATTGTGAAAGATTCATTGTGCATAATATTCATTGTGTTAGAGCTTTATGAGATCGCATATGAACTGAGATGTCAACTTTAGCTTTGTCTGCTTGCATTCTAATATGGATACACACAGTAGCTCATGCTTGCTCTTCTGTTAAGAATAACAGTGGTTTGTGAATGTTGATGCTTAGCCTATATAACAAATATTTTATCAGGAACGTTTATGCTGGGGTTTTGTGAAACTTACGAGATGTTACAAAACTGTTTCATG
Organism: Garra rufa; assembly: GCF_049309525.1. Lineage (NCBI taxonomy): Eukaryota > Metazoa > Chordata > Actinopteri > Cypriniformes > Cyprinidae > Garra > Garra rufa. The sequence goes on along the minus strand of NW_027394434.1, from coordinate 19,140 downwards.
TAAATTCAATTGATGTACTGAAAAAAAACTATATAGGTTACTTTTATGCGGGCAGGAGCGGGACAAAACAAACATGAATGTCGAGGTAGGAACGGACCGAGATCAACATATTTCTGCGGAGGCGGGACTGAAAAATACGTCCCGTGCATGTCTCTACATGCAGTGTTAAAATGCCCCCTATTGGTTAAACTCTGCAACAAACGTAATATAAGCATGAAGACGTAATATGCACATGAAGTGACCTGTCAAAAACGACTTATATGCTTGTTACCACATTTGATAATCAATCGAAATAATCGCAGCTCTTGCGATTTGAAAATCGCACCCTTTCAAATCGCGATTTCGGTTTAAAAACGATTAATCGTGCAGCCCTAGTAGGCACTCACTAGCGAAACCGAGCTAGTCTTTTGCACAGTGTGTCATATATCCATTGCTGATAGTTTCTGCTTACAGTCATTTGTGCGCTTGGTGTCTAACTGGACTTCTTGTTTTGGGGCCTTTGCTCTGTCTAAGCACTAGTGTCTTATGTCTCCTTTTACTCAATCTCTTAATTTTCTTGTTCTTTGACACTTCATGGCACTCTGTTTTAGGAAGAAAAAGTGGAGAAGTCTTGGGTAAGTGGGACTGCTACTGTCTTTCTCTCTTTCTCTTTTGCTTTCTGTTAACTTTTTTGCTATGTGATACTAAACCACACTTACACTTCCTCCGGTAGACTAGTTTGTTTATTTGCACTGCGTATGTAAAATCTCATCTTTGACTTCCTTCACCTAAATGCTCATTGTCATTCTCTGGAATAGCATGAATTTTTGTTACGAGTGTGTTCAACGATGATTTATATGGCTGTATAAAAGTATTTTCGCTACTTAAGTAGGAATGGGCATGCAATGGGTTACATCATCAATGCCAGTTTAAATATATATTTTAAATCTTTTAAAAATATGACATCAGTGAAATGCATGTGTAATCTATTTATATATAATAGGAGATATTTAAGTAGTATTTAAAGTAGTTTATTTATTTATTTTCTGGTTGATTAGTGCAAAAGAAAATCATTTTGATGTAGTATTTTAATAGTTGATGGCTTAGTTGCAGAGTGAGTACCTGAATATGCATGCACATCCCTACTTTCTAGACATGCTAGTTTTTCATTAACCTGTAGTTTTCTAAAGTAGTCACTTATCTCAATTCTTTTCTTTGTGCATGTTAAAAATGGTCATGTTACTTCCAGACAAAATTCTCCGGCTGATTCATATACTCGTCCCGTTAACTTCTACTGTTCAATAATGACATTTTGCATTAACATTCATTGTGTCTTTTGTTCTAATGCGTCTAGGTCTCTAAGTCAGGTGAGCAGCTCTTCTCTCTCTGACATCGGAACAATGGGTGGGAAGAGGAAGGGGAGGCGGAGCTCTTTTCTCAGCGCTAAAAAACTCTATGAGGTGGAGATGATGAGCAGACGCGTGCGGCAGTACCTGGACACGCACTCGCACGAGAGTGATGAGGACAAGCTCCACGAACTCTCTTTGCACTGTGAGCCCGCCAACAGCTCCAGTGAGTTGCACACACTTTTAGAAAGCTATCACCTTGATTTCATTGATTATTATGAATGAGATAAAAAAGTAATTGATTATCAGTAGCTAGTTGTTCTTCTTCCGAATTTAATCTATGGCAGCCCATAGAACCACTTGCGGGAAAGTTGTAAAATTTGGCACACTGATAGAGAATAGTTTTAAATGTCACCATAGCAAATTTGAAGTCTCTAACTCAAACTGTCTAGTGCCACCACTAGTCCAATTGCCACTGCTGTCACCACTGTCGCGCTAAGCAGGCGTGGTTTCAGCAACCAGCTCCACCCACGTCCCGCCTTTTTGCCCATTTTTGATTATCCGGGAGTGACGCGATTCCAAGATGGCGACGGCCGACCACTATAGGCTTCAAAAACGCTCTTCAGAAACCTACGGGTGACGTCATGGACACTACGTCCATATTTTTTACAGTCTATGGTTTTATAACAATAATGACCTGAGACTATCTGCAGTGTTTCGTCACAGTGCCACCTAGTGGTCAGGAGATACAAAAAATGGGTATTTTTGCTTATTCTGCTTATTTGCTTACTTCTGAATGGTTTGGCCAAAAGTCGAATGGTACCCATTTTTCCCATGTCAGCCATTTTAAATTTTGTAGTAAAATGCTATATTTTACGAAAGCATTGACGTATAGTTACACAACTCGGTATGGGGTCATCAGCACGATGCCCTGAAGGAGTCTGAGAAGTTTTGAGCCAGCGCCACCTAGTGGTAAAATCAAATATTCACATGCTTAAAACTTTGGGTGTGATCAACTTATTTTCATGGGAGTCACCTTTTTAGACACCTGAATTCTTGCTGAGTCCAGAGATACCAAACATGCCAGGTTTTGCTTTATGGTTTGTGCTACGTTGCATTTTAGCGCTTAGAAAACATCATTAAAACGTTACTCCTATCGACACGAAACCACCGTAGGAAATTCGAAAACATAGCGTGCCGGCTATACGTTAATGCCCAATTGCCAAAATTTTGATAGTAAGTGGCAAAAAAATGCAAACAATGTCAGCCATCTGTCATTTTTTTCTCTTCTCATATATAAAAGTCTATAACCCCTAAACAAAGTGAATGTAATATATGAATATAATTGACATGAAAATTGCAATTGACTACAATAGAGTGTTATGATATAAAATGTTACATTTTTACCAGTGCATTGGTGTACCATTACAAAACTTTGTTTGTACCATCGAGACCATGACCTGAAAGTACTCAAAACATTTTGAGACAGTGCCACCTTGTGGTCAAAAGTGATAACCGATTAAATTACTGGTGGTTGTTTTTATGATTTTTTTCCCCCATTTTGACTAAAATCGCCTTAAAATGACTTCAATTACCCTTTGCTGCAGTTGGTCAGTTCCCTTGCCTAGTGCTTGGCCCTGCAACTACTGCTTTGCAGTTATATTTATTATTGTATCATAAATTACAAGTAATGTACTATAAACACCTAAATGTGATAAATAGCATAGTAAAGAAGTGAACTGTTCTGAGAGACAAAGTTCTTGTGCGAGTGATCTAGAATTAAAAAAGACCGCATTTTGTTCTGTTTATTTAAAAAAAAGAAAAAAAATCACACATTTGGTTTCAAAAAAAGGCCCTGTTAAAGTTGTATGTGTTTACGCTTGTGGTTTTAGCACTGAAGAACTCTGGTGAGAGGAGACGAGTGGATGTATCTCCTGTTGGTCAAAGAAGCACCACTCCACAGCAATCTAATGGAAATCATAGTCGCAAGAAATCACTTAGCAAAGACTTACCACCATTTGGTAAGAATTTTCTCTTGTTTTACCTACACAAATGATTTGAGTTTTGGTAATATTAGAGCACCCTCTGCTGGTGACTTGTAAGTCTTGTTTGTAGTGAGAGGTTTTTGTGTATGTAGGTGCTCAGTCTGTTGATAAGATTTTGTCTCTCTCAGAAGAAGGGCGGGACAGACAACGAAAGCCACCTGAGGACAGCCAGTCAAATACTTCATCTCTGCTCTCCTCTCCACGTACCTCACCTCACACCACACCAAGAAAAGGTATGTACTGATGATGTGTATGGAATCGGTATAAGACTATTGGGTAGCACTACATGTCTTTACTATGTATTTAATACAGTTGCAATCAAAATTATTCAACCCCCTCAGAGACTGCAGTACTTTTCAAATACAGGAGAATTTCAGAAGATCCAGGGTTTTATAAAAATTGCATCTGTAGCAGTTAACTGGCATATTAAAAGTGATAATGTCAATATAAAATGTCATATTTTTGAGTTATGTTTTTTTTAATAACAGCTATGTCAATTATTCAACCCCTATTCAACATTGCTGTTTTTATGTTACTTATTTGTATAGTGGGGAACAAAATTGTCTGACAAAAACACAATTAAGCCTTTAGAAACTCTAATTAACAGAATTAGCTTGAGCTGTTACACATACATAAACTTAGCCCATGCATGTGCTGACCCGATGGAAGGAGGAAAAACATTTCAATGCAGTATTAAAAAAAAGAACACTAGAGGCATCTTGTCGAATACCACTCTTGACCAAGAACAAAAAGGCTGACTTGAGCATGCTAAAATTTATTTAGGTAGACCTGTGGAGTTCTGGTAGAATGTTTTATGGAGTGATGTGACCAAACTGGAACTTGGATCAGTGGTATGTCTGGTGCAAAAAGGCAAAGTTTATGAGCAGACAAACACCATTTCCATCGTCAAATTGGAGGTGGATCAGTCCTGTTGTGGGGTTGTTTTACTGTAGCTGGAAGTGGAAATCATGACAGAATAAAGACATAATGGATTCTTTGAAATGTCAGGCCATTTTGACAAGAATTTGATTCCTTTGGTGCAAAGACTGAAGCTAATGATCAGTGGACTTTCCTGCAGGACAGCCATCCCAAAGTATACATCCAAATCTACTTATTTTTGGTTCAGGGATCAGTCATGGAATGTTCTTAAGTGGCCTGTTCAGACTCCAGATTTAATTCTCATTGAAAATATTCGGTTGAATTTGAAGAACGCAGTGGCAATATGAAAGCCAAAGATTATCAGTGATCTGGAAGTTTTTTCAGACGAGGAATGGGCCAAGATTGCAGTAGAGAGTTGACAGAAGCTTCTAAGCACTTTCAGGCAGTGTTTATTGGTGGTTTTAAAGAATAAAAGATTCTGCGCAAAATTTGACTTTTGTGGGTTGAATCATTTTGAAAATTAATGTTTCAAGCCAATTTGAATTCTATCATGATTCATTAATGTAACATTCTCAGAATCACTCAAATGTGTATTAATACACTTTCTCTAACATTTTGCTGATTACTTTGTTGAAGAGTATCATACAATTTTGTTCTCCGCTGCAAAATATCTTGCAGGTCAAGGGGGCTGAATAATTTTAATTTCAACTGTATAATAACTAGGTACTAAACCTGAATATAACCTTGAATGTATCTTTTGGATTATGGGAGCGCCATTATTTTGATGTAAAATTGTTGCACTCTGAGCTACTGCCGCTACCTGTTGCTATTTTTACTTCAACACAACTCGGAAAATAAAATACTCATACGATGACCACATTGTGCGGCTTTTGGTTGTAATTTTCAGTCAAAGGGCAACAAGAGAAGCGATGTGAGACTTCACAGCTCTTCCTAGTGATAAGAAGAGGAGAAAAGAATGGCAAGATGCCTTTGGAGGAATAAAACTTCCTAAAGTCCCTGGTCTTTGTTCTGTCCACTTTAGCCCTGATGCCTTTGAGGCTTTTAGTAGACCACTGCTACTGAAAGAGCTTATAAATGACAGAGCCAAGAAAAGCTTTGAAAAACTGTATCAGCTGATTAAGATGACAGATTATTAAAAATAGCGTTTGGAGCATCTATAGAGTATTGGTTACTCTATAGATGTAAAATGTATATATATATATATTTTTTTTTTTCATTTTAATTGATTTACTTGATTCAAAATGAACTCTGATTCACATTTCTACAGTATAATAAATTCTCAGATATTTAATGCTATATTTTATGTTTGTTTTTTTTTATAGCCCCACAATTAGTGGTGAGTGAAGCATCAGATCAACTGAGCTTGTTAAGCTCCTCCTCCTCTGATCTCATCATGGTTGATGACCACACACATACTCAACCCCATACGCTTGCACACCCACTCAGCACACATAGAGCTGAACCTGACCAAATAAGCCTGGGGTAAGAGGTTTTACATGCATATACACTACCAGTCAAAAGTTTTTGAACAGTACGATTTTTAATGTTTTTTTAAAGAAGTATCTTCTGCTCACCAAGCCTGCATTTATTTGATCTAAAGTACAGCAAAAACGGTACAATTTTGAAATATTTTTACTATTTAAAATAACGGTTCTATTAGAATATATTTTAAAATGTAATTTATTCCTGTGATTTCAAAGCTGAATTTTTAGCATCATTAATCTACTCCATGATCCTTCAGAAATCATTTTGATATTCTGATTTGCTTCCCAAAAAACATGTACTATTATTATGTTGAAAACAGCTGAGTAGAATTTTAAGCATCCTTACTAAATAAAAGTATTAATTTCTATAATTTCTTTAAAAAAAAAGAAGCTTTTTATTTTAGATAAATGCTGATCTTTGGATCTTTCTATTCATCAAAGAATCCTGAAAAAAATGTACTCAACTTATTTAAATATTGATAATAATAATATTAATAAATGTTTCTTGAACAGCAAATTAGCATATTAGAATGATTTTTGAAGAATCGTGTGACTGAAGACTGGAGTAATGATGCTGAAAATATAGCTTTGATCACAGGTACAAATTACATTTTAAAATATAAACAGAAAACTGTTGTTTTAAATACTAAAAAATATATCTATTTTGCTTTACTTTGGATCAAATAGATACAGGCTTGGTGACTTCTTTAAAAACATTATAAATCTTACTGTTTAAAAATTTCTGATTAGTACTGTATGTATAAAAGTACCTAAAAAGTAAAAAAAAAAAATCTGTCTTCAGTTAATACAAATGGTCTAGTACCTTATTTTTAAAGTCTCTCTATATGTCTTCCTCTCAGATCCTACTCCTTGACTCAGGATCAGTGTGACCGTGCGTCATTGGATGCAGCAGACAGTGGCCGTGGGAGCTGGACGTCCTGCTCCAGTGGTTCCCATGACAACATCCAAAGTATCCCACAGCGTGTGGGTTATTATGACAATCGCAGCTGGGAGACGCTGTCAGAAGGAATGGGACGTAGTCACGCGACCACACCTACTGGTTACTGGGGTGATGAATTAGAAGGAGACACAGGAACTATAAAACGTAGAGGTGGAAAAGATGAGACTCCAAACACAAACAAGACTACTCCGAGTCGGAGGGAGGGACGCTTTAGAGAGCCGCCGCCCACACCACCTGGTTATACTGCTCTGTCATTGGCTGAGTCAGACACCCACAGTCATGCGCATGGGCGACGCCCACCAGACTACACAGCGGCTCTGCAGAGGTCTCGATTCCTTAAAAGGTCATGTGATCCTCCTCCACTTCACCCATCCAGTAGGTTGCCAGCATACAACCACTGCCAGTCACCACGACGAACACAACCGGAGGGTGAGTATTTGATTGTGAAGTAATTACTATAAAAATATCAGCAAAACATCATTCCAATTAAATGAATGAAATAGGTGAAAACTAACAGCTGGAGTGGTAAAATCTGCTAGAGATACACCATAAATCTGTATAATTTTAACAGTATGCATACCTTTATTTCATTTATTGTTTGGATAGTCATTCAACTTATTAAATAACAGCCAAGAAAGAAATAGGTAGATTAACAATTACTCATCTTAAAATTGTAATATTTTATTATTTATATTGTGAGTTTATTGAATTAAATATAATCGATAAAATAAAATAAAAAAAATCAATAAATAATTCATATTGTTAATGAGCAGCATTATTTTAGTATCACTGAGATTCTTTTATAGTTTTTATTAATATTTTGAATCAATTTTTTTTTTAGATTTTAATTTTGAAGTTGCTGTAATTTTGTTGTTTGTCATTTTTATAGTTTTTTATGTATGTTTATATAGTTTTTATTAATTGTTATTATTTAAAATTCTATCTGTGTTTGTCCATCTATCTGTCTGTCTGTCTATCTGTCTGTTTGTCTGTCATCTATCCATCTATCTGTCTGTCTCTCTATCTGTTTATCTATCATCTATCCGTCTATCTATCCATCCATCCACCCATCCATCTGTCTGTCTATTGTCTGTCTGTCTATCCATCCATCCATCTATCTATCTGTCTGTCTGTCTATCTATCCATCTATCTATCATCTATCCATCCATCCCATCCGTCTATCACCTATCTATCTATCTATCCATCCATCCATCCATCCCATCATCTGTCTGTCTGTCTGTCTGTCTGTCTGTCTGTCTGTCTGTCTCTGTCTACCATCTGTTTGTCTGTCTATCTCTCTATCTGCCTATCTATCTGTTTGTCTGTCTATCATCTGTCTGTCATCTATCCATCTATCTGTCTGTCTCTCTGTCTGTCTGTCTTTCCATCCATCCATCCATCTGTCTATTGTCTGTCTGTCTGTCCATCTATCTGTCTGTCTGTCTCTGTTTATCTATCATCTATCCGTCTGTTCGTCCGTCTGTCGGTTCGTCCGTCTGTCTGTCCGTCTGTCTGTCTGTCTGTCTGTCTGTCTGTCTGTCTGTCTGTCTGTCTGTCTGTCTGTCTGTCTGTCTGTCTGTCTGTCTGTCTGTCTGTCTGTTTGTTTGTTTGTCTGTCTGTCTGTCTGTCTATCATCTGTCAGTCTGTCTATCTGACAGTCTGTCTGTCTGTCTGTCTATCATCTGTCTATCTATCTATTATCTGTCTATTTCTCTATCTCTCTATCTTTCTGTCTTTTCATCTGTCTGTCTGTCTATCTATCTGTCTGTCTGTCTGTATCTATCTGTCTATCCATCTATCTATCCATCCATCCATTCTATCTGTCTGCCTGTCTGTCTATCATCTGCCTGTCTGTCTGTCCATCTGTCTGTCTATCATCCATCTATCCGTCCGTCCCTCTGTCTGTCTGTCTGTCTGTCTGTCTGTCTGTCTATCTGTTTGTTTGTTTGTTTGTTTGTTTGTCTGTCTATCATCTGTCAGTCTGTCTATCTGCCAGTCTGTCTGTCTGTCTGTCTATCATGTGTTTGTCTATCTATCTATTATCTGTCTATTTCTCTATCTCTCTATTTGTCTGTTTCTGTCTTTCATCTGCCTGTCTGTCTGTCTGTCTACCCATCTATCCCATCCGCCTGTCATCTGTCTGTCTATCCGTCTATCTGGCTATCTATCCATCCATCCATCCATCCGTCTGTCCATCCATCCATCTATCCCATCTGTCTGTCTGTCTATCATCTGTTTGTCTGTCCGTCTATCTGTCTGTCTGTCTATTTCTCTATCTCTATCTGTCTATCTTTCATCTGTCTATCCATCTATCTGTCTGTCTGTCTGCTAAATTTCAAGTAATGAGATTTTCAAGATTTTTAAATTTCAGTTGTAGTTTTAACAGTAATAACCCTGATCATGAGACACAATATCTATCCATCTGTTAAAACTGTATGTTACTTTTGACTATTTTTTTTTTTTATATATATATATATTGAAATAATAAATCAAGCTTATATTTTGTCTTTTTTTTCCTCTACAGAAACCGAGCAAATATCTGCAGTTTAATAAGAGACACTTCGCATCTCTGTCCCAAAGTTTGACGACATTCATATGACAGTTGATATGAAATCATTGCCATGGACTAAACTGTAGCAGTGCATTTTGGACCTTCATGGAGATCACTGTGAAAGGATAGGAGCAGATGAAATGTTGGCACTTTTAACATAAGTTCTGCAAAACAAAGACAAGAAGGAACAAATGAAGCACACCGTCTCAAGTATAGCATGATAAGAGGTGTTGCACATGATGCAATATCAGTGTTACAAAACCATAGAAACAGTATTATTTCATTTGAAGTTTTAATCTGCAATGTTACTTTAGTCACGTGTTAAAGAATCTGTATGTGTGTCGTGCGTGTGAGAGGGAGTGTTGAAATCAATCACAGAGGGACACTTGAAGACATAAAGAAAAGACTGAGCAGCTGCCTCTCACAAACCTCAATCGTCTCAGACGTCTTCTCTGTGCTGATATCAGTGTTTTTATGTTACTCATGAGTATATGGTCATTTTAACATGCCTGATCGTGCTCCTAAAAACTTTCCAAATGTTCCCACAAGTTCCTGTTTGAAAAGATTTTATGTTTTGTATTTTATTTAATTTTATCTGTCAGTACCATTGTTTCCGACTATCCGAGTGTATGGCACAAATCATGAATTGTTGCACAGATTTTCAGAAGCAAGAGATTGTAGTCAAGAATATATAAATTATAGCTGTTACATAGATGATAGATGGTCAAATTATGGTCAGTAAATGCTTATAACAGTATATTTTACTTAGAATGTCATGAGTTTGTGATAGTTCATATGTATCGCTTGTGTTTCTACCCAGCCAAATCTATAAGAATCACATGTATTTCTACGTCTTTTACAAAGACAACTGGCAAAGTCTGTAACTACTTTTTTGTATTTTTAATACAGCTATTGTAAATATTGGTTATATTTTGTTAAAGATTTCAGAGACTTATTCTGTTTATCGGACTATTCAGCTACAAATGACTGAGGGAAAATAAACACTGTAGCAATGAAAGTCTCTCTTCTCCATTTTTGTTACTTTTGATTCTCTAATGTTGTGTACAATGCATCTTAAAGATGAAAAAAGATAGATCTTTCACATTATTCTAACAAACAGGTAACTCCACCCAACATTCACACTATTGGCAGAGAACCACCATCATGCTTTCTGATTGGCTAACATATTTCTATCGATTCCTGATGGTTAGTGGGGACATTTTATACATGCTAAATTTAATAGTCTATAATTGGTAATGTCACAAAATGTGTGTTTAATGAACAACTTTTTTGCAATAACAGTGAATTTATTCATTTATTTATAAAGCCTATTTGTTTACTTTAAATGTTCTTTATTTTTTTAAGCCTATAAGTTATTTGTTTGTTAGATTTGTATTGTTTCTTAAGTCTATTTATTTATAAAGCCTATTTGTTTATTGTAAATGGTTTTATTTATTTCAAAAGCTTTTTTATTTGTTTATTTTATGTTCTTTTATTTACTTATAAGGCCTGTTACATTATTTGTTTATTTATTTTATTTGTTTTTTATTTTTATTCATTAGGTTATTAAAAAAGCCTATTTATTTAATTATTTACTTAAATCCTATTTGTTTATTTTAAATGTTCTTTCATTTATTTTTTTAGACGCTTATTTATTAAAATAGCCTATACATTTGTTTATTTTAAATGTTTTTATTTATTAAAAAAAAGTTTTTTTTTATTTATTTATAAACCCTTTTTCTTTGTAGTCAAGACTTTAAGGTATGTACCTATACAGAAACAAATTTTTAAAAATGTTCACTGAAGTAAAAATGAGTAATTATTATTTCTTTTAATTTGTACAGTTATATAGCAAGCATGCATTGAATTAAAATTAATCAAAAGGTGACAGTATATTTGTAATGTTACAAAATATTTCTATTTCAAATAATTGCTGTGCTTTAGTACTTTATATACATCAAAGAATCCTGAAAAATTTATATAAATTATATAAAATTATATAAATTATATATATTTTTCTAATATATTCTTAATATTAATATTACTTTTTTTCAGGATTCTTTAATGAATAAAAAAGTTAGAAAGAACATTTATTTGAAATAGAAATGTTTAGAAACAATATACTACTGTTCAAAATTTTGGGGTTAGTACTTTTTTGTTTTGAATATTTTTATTCAGCAAGGATGTGTTAAATTGATAAAAAGTGATAGTAAAGACTTATATTGTTACATTGTTATTAATTTTTGAATAAATTTAATTGTTTTCAATATTTTGTTCTTCAAAGAATCCTGTAAAAGTATCACAGGTTCTAAAAAAATATTAAGCAGTAAGATTTTTTGGTAACACTTTACAATAAGGTTCATTAGTTAAACATTAGTTAATGTATTAACTAACACGAACTAACCATGAGCAATACATTTGTTACTGTATTTACTAATCTTTATTAACATTAGTTAACGGAAATACAGTTGTTCATTGTTTGTTCATGTTAGTTCACACTGCATTAACTAATGTTAACACAATTTTAATAATGTATTAGGAAATGTTGAAATTAACATTAACACAGATTAATAAATGCTGTATACGTGCAGTTCATTATTAGTTCATGTTAACTAATGTGGTTAACTAATGTTAACTAATGAACCTTAGTGTAAAGTGTGACCGATTTTTTAATGTTTTTGAGAATTTCTGCTCATCAAAGCTGTGCTTATTTGATTAAAATATAGAAACTGTAAACTGTAATATTGTAAAAAAAATATTTTGATATAAAATATTGGTTCTCTTTTTTAATATACTTATTCAAAAAATATTCCTGTTTTATTCTTTCTTTGTTTGAAAGAAATGAATAATTTTATTCAGCAAGGATGTGTTAAAAAGATTTCAACTTTGAATAAATGCTGTTCTTTTGAACTTTTTATTCATCAAAGAATCCTGAAAAAAGTATCACAGGTTTCAAAAAAATATTAAGCAGCACAACTGTTTCCAACATTGACAATAATCAGCATATTAGAATGATTTTTGAAGGATCATGTGACACTGAAGACTGCTGAAAACTCAACTTTGCGTAACAGAAATAAATTATATTTTAAAGTAGGCTATATTGAAATAGAAAACGTTACTGTAATAGAAAAGTTACTGTAAATTGTAATACTTCACAGTATTGTAATATTAAAGTTTTTTCTGTATTTTTGATCAAATAAACACAGCCTTGGTGAGCACAAGAGACTTTAAAAAACAATGCAAATCTTACTGATCCCAAACTCGACACAGGATGTCTTCTTTAAAATACTATTTGACTCAAAACAGTTATTGTCTCAGAAATGTAACCAAATAGACATTATCGTCTCTCAGTAGTCTGTCATAAGGTCTTCCAGCAGTAGGGAGCGCTGTGGGGCCGCTCGTGTTTTTGTGTTTCGCCGAAGGAGCGTGTCAGTCTTTCCTTCACTCTTGTTTTTGTATGTGAGCTGTAGCGTTTCTGTCTCTGGATGTGTCCTGTCCTCACCCACACAACGGACCTGTCTGCCGCTCATTATCCGGTCACGTCAGTTACACTGACACCGTGTCTGAGGCCGATTTTCTTTTGTATATTCATTAGCGGAGCTGGACCCGCACACCAGGACTCAGTCCAGCCCGGTTCGGCTCGGTTCGGTGGACGGGACACAGCGGGGATTTAAACGACAGAGCCCGACCAGAGATGGAGAGACGCAGACTGATGTGAACGGAACCAGCGCTATGGAGATTCATCCACTGTAAGAGCTATGTGTGTGAGAGAGAGCCCTGTGTGTGTTCACACTACTGTAATGTCAATATAGAGTAAATCTGTTCAGCCATAAGATCACATGACATCTCTGTCTTTGTCCACACACCTCCAACACTCTTTATGTCACATGTTTAGCAACTAATGTCACATTTGACAATTGCCATACGGTCTTGTTCTTGTGTAATGGTACTATGTTGTGTGTGTGTGTGTGTGTGTGTGTGTGTGTGTGTGTGTGTGTGTGTGTTTCAGATGCACTAAGCTTTGCCATCATAAAGCTGTGGAGCTGAAGGATGATGTGTGTGAGAAACAGAGTGCGGTCACCATCAATCCACGTCACATGAGGAAAGCTTTCAGGATCATGAACGAGCTCCGCAGGTGTGTGTCTGTGTGATATACTGGTAGAAATCATGCAGTGCCTCTGAATAACACTTTACACTGTTGTTGATGTGTCTGCTCTTACATGGATACCTAAAAATGAAAATTCTGTCATTACGTTCATCTGTGGATCATAGAAGATGTTGGCTTAATCTCTCACTCTGCCAGTATTCACTTTTATCGTATTAAAACAAAAGATGTAGTGAAAGTAAGGTTAACTATTCTGTTTAATATGGCATTTGGTGACCTACAGAAAAAAAGAAAGTCACACAATTTTGGAATGACATGAGAATGAGTAAACAAAGACGATATTTTTTATTTATTTTTAACGTCAATGAATTGAGACTGACCTTTGCAGGTGTGTGCATTAAAACCTTACTTGTTGTTGAAATAGAGTTTTATATTAACACAGTGGCCACAGAACGTATTTGGATGCTTTAGCCACACTTAAAAATGGAAAACTGATCTTGCTTTTTATAGCATAATAACAAACCACACATGGCTTTTATTTATTTAAACACAACTGTTTAAAAGTTTGGAGTGAGTAAGATATTTTTTAAAAGATTTTTCGGTAACACTTTACAATAAGGTTCATTAGTTAACATTAGTTAATCACATTAGTTAACATAACCTAATAATGAACTGCACTTATACAGCATTTATTAATCTTTGTTAATGTTAATTTCAACATTTACTAATGCATTATTAAAATTTTGTCAACATTAGTTAATGCAGTGTGAACTAACATGAACAAACAATGAACAACTGTATTTCCGTTAACTAATGTTAATAAAGATTAGTAAATACAGTAACAAATGTATTGCTCATGGTTAGTTCATGTTAGTTAATACATTAACTAATGTTTAACTAATGAACCTTATTGTAAAGTGTTACCGATTTTTCTTTGATATATTTTTGAAGAAAGAAATTCATATTATTCAACAAGGTTGCAATAAGCTGATCAAAACTGACAAATATATATTTATTTAAAAAAAAAAAATTTTGAACAAGAGTTCAAAGAATTAATGTTTTTTTAAAGAATTCTCGTCTGCTCACCAAGCCTGCATTTATTTGATCCAAAATACAGCAAAAGCATTTTTGTGAATTTTTTTATTATTTAAAATAGCTGTTTTCTATCTGAATATATTTTAAAATGTAATGTATTCCTGTGATCAAAGCTACATTTTTAGCCATTTTCAGTCTTCAGTGTCACCTGATCCTTCAGAAATCATTATATCATGCTGATTTGCTGTTCAGGAAATATTTGTTGTTGTTATTATCTATATTTACTATTTAGTATCTATATTTAACAGTTAAGTAATTTTTTTTTCCGGATTCTTTGATGAATTGAAAGATTCAAAGATCAGCATTTATCTAAAATATAAAGCTTTATACACTACCATTCAAAAGCGTGGAGTCAGTATAATTGTTTTTTTTTTGGGGGGGGGGGGGGGTGATGATAAAGACATTTATAATGTTCCAAAAGATTTCTAGTTCAGATGCTGTTCTTCTGAACAAAATTCTGTAAAGTTTTCAGAAACCTTAAAAAATTCTACTCAGCTGTTTTCAACATAATCATGATAAATGTTTTTTTTTTTTTTGCAGCAAATCAGAATTAGAATGATTTCTGAAGGATCATGTGACTGGAGTACATATGCTAAAAACTCAGCTTTGAAATCTCATGAATAAATTACATTTTCAAATATATTCAAATAGAAGGCAGATATTTTAAATAGCAAAAATATTTCAAAATTGTACTGTTTTTGCTGTACTTTGGATCAAATAAATGCAGGCTTGGTGAGCATAGGAGTCTTCTTTAAAAGTCTTACTGTTTCAAAACTTTGGACTGGTAGTGTACATCCACACATACACATTGAAACTAGCTGCTTAAAACTCATTGCAAAACTGCTCAGAAAAAGTGAAGTTAGTTCTGCAGACTTACTTCCTGTAATTGCAGATGTTGTCAGGTTTGACGTTTGTAATGTCTAATGCAGTGTCATTCAGATGTTTTGTCCAAATAATTAGCTAATGTGTTGTGTGTGAGAAGTGATCACTATGTAATTATGAAATCCTTCCTGTCTCTGCAGTCAGAGTGTGTTGTGTGATGTCACCATCATTGCGGAGGATGTGGAGATAGCTGCTCATCGAGTCGTCTTAGCTGCGGGGTGTCCGTACTTCCACGCTATGTTTACAGGTGAGAACACAAACTCACACACACATTCACAACAGTGGAGGGTCACATTAGGACAGTCCATCTGCTGCTGGACTGAAGTATTAGCCTGGGAATAAAAATAAAAACATTATACATATGCGTGTCTTATGTTTGAGTGTGTAATTACATAAAAAAGTCAAGTAATAAAAGCTTTGATTTCATTATGAGAAATTGAAATGAGTCACTCTTCCCAATGTTATCTTCTGAGGCTTATAAATACACTTTTCATACAGTGAATGGAGATCGAGATGGAGTTGGCACTAATATACACTACCAGTCAAAAGTTTTTGGACAGTAAGATTTTTAATGTTTTTTTAAAGACGTCTCTTCTGCTCACCAAGCCTGCATTTATTTGATCCAAAGTACAACAAAAACAGTACAGTTTTGAAATATTTTTACTATTTAAAATAACTGTTTACTATTTGAATATATTTTAAAATGTAATTTATTCTTGTGATTTCAAAGCTGAATTTTTTGCATCGTTACTCCAGCCTGTTACATGATCCTTCAGAAATCATTTTAATATTCTGATTTGCTGCTCAAAATCATTATAATTATTATGTTGAAAACGGCTGAGTAGAATTTGTTTCAGGTTTCTTTGATGAATGGACAGAACAGCATTTATCTGAAATAGAAATTTTTTTGTAGCATTATAAATGTCTTTGTCGTCACATTTGATCAATTCAAAGCATCCTTGCTAAATAAAAGTATTAATTTCTTTAATTTCTTTCCCCAAAAACAAAACAAAACAAAAAAATGACTGGGGTATGGTTACAAAAGTTTTTTATTTCAGATAAATGCTGATCTTTGGATCTTTCTGCACATCAAAGAATCCTGAAAAATGTACTCAACTGTTTTAAATATTGATAATAATAATAATAAATGTTTTTTGAGCAGCAAATCTGCATATTAGAATGATTTCTAAAGGATCATGTGACACTGAAGACTAGAGTAATGATGCTGAAAATTTAGTTTGGTCACAGGAAAAAATTACAATTTAAAATATATTCAAATAGAAAGCGGTTAATTTAAATAGTAAAAATACTTCACAACATTACTGCTTTTGTTTCAAATAAATTTTGGATCAAATAAATGCAGGCTTGGTGAGCAGAAGAGACTTCTTTGAAAAACATTACAAATCTTACTCTCCAAAAACTACTGACTGGTAGTGTACATATTGTTTAGGAGCCACTAACACAGAAACACCACTATATATATTTTTTATTATGTTGTATATTATATATATAACAGTGTTTCCCATTCATTAACTAGATTGCGGCGGCCCGCCACAGTCTAATCTGTCCCGCCAGTTTCATAATAAACCGAAAATATATAAATGTGTATTTTTTATCATTTTAACATAAAATGTCTTTAACGTTGTGTTTCGTGCCATCGCTTTGGCAAAGTGTCCGTCAAAAAAACTAAGAGTAATTATGGCGTTATCCTCTAATCAAGGCAAAGCGAAGCGCGCACTTCATTAATTCATTTGCCGCGTCTCAGAGTCAGAGCGGCTCCTTTGATTGAGCGCGTTTGCATGAAAGTTCTTAAACCGATTGTGCTTAAAAAGCCGAAAACGCACGTGGTCATGTAAACGCGGTGACCGTTTTCTTTTACCGGAGTAAGGTCATAATCGGTGTAAACATAAACCGGTCGGCACAGGTAGTTTTCTGCCTCTTGCCCCGATTTCGGGCGGCATGTAAACGCAATAACCCGCTTTCTGTCGGTTTATTGAAGTGCGCATGTGTGATACGTGACAGGAACGCATCTTTAGTGCAGATTTAAGCGCATCTAGACAGAGCAAACGCTTTGCAGTAAATAACGGCAGACTCTTTCATGACTCAGAAAATTATAAAAAGTGTTCTTACCTCGTGCAGCAAAAGTAGAAGTGGTTCAGTCAAAACGTTGCATTTATAACTGCATGAGAGGATAATATGAGCTGTATATTTCAGGCTGACATGTTGCAAGCTTTATTTAACATAACAACTGACAAACATATGGAATACTGGGATTCAGATACGAAAATTATTATATTTTGAGGACACTAAAAGGAAAAAAAAAAACTTATCAATAAAGTCGTGTTTCATCTTTGTTTGTATTGTGATTAAAATGCAATGTTTGGTTCTTTGGTGTATTATTAAATATGTTTAGTTGTTGTAGTAGCAGCAACTGCAAAAACAGTTTATGGCCAGGAAAAAATATTTATGGTTGGTAAATTTTCTCAAGTCACCAGCCATTGGCAGATGTGAAGTTAGTTTTAGGCCCTGCTTGCAAGTATAGAAATTAGGACAAAAGTAATATAATTTCCCTACTGTAGAATAAGGTAAAATAATACCTGTGAAATACTCATTTTATTTCATTTATTTTATTTACTAATAACTAATTTATTTACTCATTTATTTAACAGTGAAATTGTTTTACAATATATGTATTACTGTCATAAGAAAAAATATATAAAATTATTATTATTATTATTATTATTATTATTATTATTATTATATTCTAATTTGTTTGGCTTCCAAATTCACCAGTGTGAGTGTAAATTAGGCTGAGACAACTAAAAAGAGGACCGAGTTCCCTTTAAACTTTAATTACAAGTCAATTTACCAGCTTTGCACACTGAACCTGTGTTGGAGTTCTTAATTTTGAACTCTCAAAGTGCACCAGATAGATGAATTTAACTTTAAAATGTACAAAATTTTCTTACGGGGGAGCATGCCCCCGGACTGAGGTCCACCCACCACAGTCTCAAAAAATCCTGTGGGAAACTATATATATATTAGGGCCGGGACTTTAACGCGTTAATTTAGATTAATTAATTACACAAAAATAACGCGTTAATTTTTTTTAACGCATTTTAATCGCACTTAATTTTGCACCGCGGAACGTTTCTCACTGGATGAGTTTCAGCGGCGGACCAATTATACTGGAGCACCAACTAACAGAATGCGCATATCACCGCAGGACATCGAGCCTCAAGTATCACCTCAATGCTTTTACAGAAGGTCTACCTACCTATAGGGTACCTGAATTTCTGAAATGAAGGCTAGTATATTTCTAAATATCCCAGTGTTTCCCGTACCATCATCTTAGGGGGGCGCGTTTACAATGTCTCCTCCAAGAAAACGGACTGGATCGCGGACTCCATTCATAAAAACCGAATTTACTATAGCGCGGAATGCCACGTAAATTCGTCGATTTTTGGATTGATAAATCAAAAGTTGGTCTGTCACTTAATTCAAATCGCCATATGGACTAGTGTCTGAAAACTGAAATGCAAAAAGACCGTTTTAATATGAATCCTGCACTGTTTGCCTCTGTATGTTAGAATGGCAGAGACGCGTTTTTTTATACTGCACGCGTGATGCTCCCGTTAATTTTTGGCATTTGTGTCTCACATGAACAGATCTCAATCTCCAAAGCTACTGTCAGTGTCACTTTTAACGTTTCATTTGAGAAAACTAGCATCATATCATACTTTACACACGGCAACCTGTCAAAATAAAAGTACGGTTTAACATGAAACAGAG
>NW_027394433.1:0-33728 GCF_049309525.1 Garra rufa | reverse complement strand
GGTAGAATGATGTAGAAGACCATAGTAAATTTGTAGAAGGTGGAATGGAGTTGCTTCCTCTGCCCAAAAAGGCCATGAGGCAAGGGTCACTTTTCTAATTTTTCTTTGGGGTTTATAGAGTTTTTCCATCCAAAAAGATGTTGATTTTTGAAACTCTGAGCGTCATACCTCACCAAACACCTAAACTTACCAGCCACTGTAGTGTGCAGCCCTAAGAGACACAGCACTAACCATTCTAGCCCTAATTTGGATTTTTTGTGCCAAAACTAAAATGTTTTTATCTGGTTTTAGACTCCTTCTGTGTTTGGGGGCCATTTTGTGAACCATGGGCATGTCTGAACATGTCTCAAAGCGGGCAGTTGAAGTGTGTGCCAGTGCACAACCTGGTTTTAGACTTTGTCTAAGCTATGGATTCTTTCCCCCTAACCAAGCCCGTGCCACGTCTCTGCACTTTGGGATACTGTGAGGACATGTCCATGGTGATCAAAATGGCCTCACCATAGTTGTGGGTCTTGCGGACTGTCTCATAGTACTCAGTGATCATTTAATAACATTTAATGGATTGATACAAAAATATCATTAGCACAAATTAGTGAAACACATTACAGTGGATTATGAAGCACCAAAAAGTGCTGATATTTAGTTTATTTAGAGTGTTTGCTGGGGGACACGCCCCCCTTCAGAAACAGTATAAATGGGACCAGAGTAACACTCACCTGTCATTTGGTTCAAGCTCGCCTGATGAAGGGACAAGAGATCCCGAAACGTCGCGATTAGGCTTGAACAATTCATTTTTGAGTCTCCATCAGGGGTAGAATGATGTAGAAGACCATAGTAAATTTGTAGAAGGTGGAATGGAGTTGCTTCCTCTGCCCAAAAAGGCCATGAGGCAAGGGTCACTTTTCTAATTTTTCTTTGGGGTTTATAGAGTTTTTCCATCCAAAAAGATGTTGATTTTTGAAACTCTGAGCGTCATACCTCACCAAACACCTAAACTTACCAGCCACTGTAGTGTGCAGCCCTAAGAGACACAGCACTAACCATTCTAGCCCTAATTTGGATTTTTTGTGCCAAAACTAAAATGTTTTTATCTGGTTTTAGACTCCTTCTGTGTTTGGGGGCCATTTTGTGAACCATGGGCATGTCTGAACATGTCTCAAAGCGGGCAGTTGAAGTGTGTGCCAGTGCACAACCTGGTTTTAGACTTTGTCTAAGCTATGGATTCTTTCCCCCTAACCAAGCCCGTGCCACGTCTCTGCACTTTGGGATACTGTGAGGACATGTCCATGGTGATCAAAATGGCCTCACCATAGTTGTGGGTCTTGCGGACTGTCTCATAGTACTCAGTGATCATTTAATAACATTTAATGGATTGATACAAAAATATCATTAGCACAAATTAGTGAAACACATTACAGTGGATTATGAAGCACCAAAAAGTGCTGATATTTAGTTTATTTAGAGTGTTTGCTGGGGGACACGCCCCCCTTCAGAAACAGTATAAATGGGACCAGAGTAACACTCACCTGTCATTTGGTTCAAGCTCGCCTGATGAAGGGACAAGAGATCCCGAAACGTCGCGATTAGGCTTGAACAATTCATTTTTGAGTCTCCATCAGGGGTAGAATGATGTAGAAGACCATAGTAAATTTGTAGAAGGTGGAATGGAGTTGCTTCCTCTGCCCAAAAAGGCCATGAGGCAAGGGTCACTTTTCTAATTTTTCTTTGGGGTTTATAGAGTTTTTCCATCCAAAAAGATGTTGATTTTTGAAACTCTGAGCGTCATACCTCACCAAACACCTAAACTTACCAGCCACTGTAGTGTGCAGCCCTAAGAGACACAGCACTAACCATTCTAGCCCTAATTTGGATTTTTTGTGCCAAAACTAAAATGTTTTTATCTGGTTTTAGACTCCTTCTGTGTTTGGGGGCCATTTTGTGAACCATGGGCATGTCTGAACATGTCTCAAAGCGGGCAGTTGAAGTGTGTGCCAGTGCACAACCTGGTTTTAGACTTTGTCTAAGCTATGGATTCTTTCCCCCTAACCAAGCCCGTGCCACGTCTCTGCACTTTGGGATACTGTGAGGACATGTCCATGGTGATCAAAATGGCCTCACCATAGTTGTGGGTCTTGCGGACTGTCTCATAGTACTCAGTGATCATTTAATAACATTTAATGGATTGATACAAAAATATCATTAGCACAAATTAGTGAAACACATTACAGTGGATTATGAAGCACCAAAAAGTGCTGATATTTAGTTTATTTAGAGTGTTTGCTGGGGGACACGCCCCCCTTCAGAAACAGTATAAATGGGACCAGAGTAACACTCACCTGTCATTTGGTTCAAGCTCGCCTGATGAAGGGACAAGAGATCCCGAAACGTCGCGATTAGGCTTGAACAATTCATTTTTGAGTCTCCATCAGGGGTAGAATGATGTAGAAGACCATAGTAAATTTGTAGAAGGTGGAATGGAGTTGCTTCCTCTGCCCAAAAAGGCCATGAGGCAAGGGTCACTTTTCTAATTTTTCTTTGGGGTTTATAGAGTTTTTCCATCCAAAAAGATGTTGATTTTTGAAACTCTGAGCGTCATACCTCACCAAACACCTAAACTTACCAGCCACTGTAGTGTGCAGCCCTAAGAGACACAGCACTAACCATTCTAGCCCTAATTTGGATTTTTTGTGCCAAAACTAAAATGTTTTTATCTGGTTTTAGACTCCTTCTGTGTTTGGGGGCCATTTTGTGAACCATGGGCATGTCTGAACATGTCTCAAAGCGGGCAGTTGAAGTGTGTGCCAGTGCACAACCTGGTTTTAGACTTTGTCTAAGCTATGGATTCTTTCCCCCTAACCAAGCCCGTGCCACGTCTCTGCACTTTGGGATACTGTGAGGACATGTCCATGGTGATCAAAATGGCCTCACCATAGTTGTGGGTCTTGCGGACTGTCTCATAGTACTCAGTGATCATTTAATAACATTTAATGGATTGATACAAAAATATCATTAGCACAAATTAGTGAAACACATTACAGTGGATTATGAAGCACCAAAAAGTGCTGATATTTAGTTTATTTAGAGTGTTTGCTGGGGGACACGCCCCCCTTCAGAAACAGTATAAATGGGACCAGAGTAACACTCACCTGTCATTTGGTTCAAGCTCGCCTGATGAAGGGACAAGAGATCCCGAAACGTCGCGATTAGGCTTGAACAATTCATTTTTGAGTCTCCATCAGGGGTAGAATGATGTAGAAGACCATAGTAAATTTGTAGAAGGTGGAATGGAGTTGCTTCCTCTGCCCAAAAAGGCCATGAGGCAAGGGTCACTTTTCTAATTTTTCTTTGGGGTTTATAGAGTTTTTCCATCCAAAAAGATGTTGATTTTTGAAACTCTGAGCGTCATACCTCACCAAACACCTAAACTTACCAGCCACTGTAGTGTGCAGCCCTAAGAGACACAGCACTAACCATTCTAGCCCTAATTTGGATTTTTTGTGCCAAAACTAAAATGTTTTTATCTGGTTTTAGACTCCTTCTGTGTTTGGGGGCCATTTTGTGAACCATGGGCATGTCTGAACATGTCTCAAAGCGGGCAGTTGAAGTGTGTGCCAGTGCACAACCTGGTTTTAGACTTTGTCTAAGCTATGGATTCTTTCCCCCTAACCAAGCCCGTGCCACGTCTCTGCACTTTGGGATACTGTGAGGACATGTCCATGGTGATCAAAATGGCCTCACCATAGTTGTGGGTCTTGCGGACTGTCTCATAGTACTCAGTGATCATTTAATAACATTTAATGGATTGATACAAAAATATCATTAGCACAAATTAGTGAAACACATTACAGTGGATTATGAAGCACCAAAAAGTGCTGATATTTAGTTTATTTAGAGTGTTTGCTGGGGGACACGCCCCCCTTCAGAAACAGTATAAATGGGACCAGAGTAACACTCACCTGTCATTTGGTTCAAGCTCGCCTGATGAAGGGACAAGAGATCCCGAAACGTCGCGATTAGGCTTGAACAATTCATTTTTGAGTCTCCATCAGGGGTAGAATGATGTAGAAGACCATAGTAAATTTGTAGAAGGTGGAATGGAGTTGCTTCCTCTGCCCAAAAAGGCCATGAGGCAAGGGTCACTTTTCTAATTTTTCTTTGGGGTTTATAGAGTTTTTCCATCCAAAAAGATGTTGATTTTTGAAACTCTGAGCGTCATACCTCACCAAACACCTAAACTTACCAGCCACTGTAGTGTGCAGCCCTAAGAGACACAGCACTAACCATTCTAGCCCTAATTTGGATTTTTTGTGCCAAAACTAAAATGTTTTTATCTGGTTTTAGACTCCTTCTGTGTTTGGGGGCCATTTTGTGAACCATGGGCATGTCTGAACATGTCTCAAAGCGGGCAGTTGAAGTGTGTGCCAGTGCACAACCTGGTTTTAGACTTTGTCTAAGCTATGGATTCTTTCCCCCTAACCAAGCCCGTGCCACGTCTCTGCACTTTGGGATACTGTGAGGACATGTCCATGGTGATCAAAATGGCCTCACCATAGTTGTGGGTCTTGCGGACTGTCTCATAGTACTCAGTGATCATTTAATAACATTTAATGGATTGATACAAAAATATCATTAGCACAAATTAGTGAAACACATTACAGTGGATTATGAAGCACCAAAAAGTGCTGATATTTAGTTTATTTAGAGTGTTTGCTGGGGGACACGCCCCCCTTCAGAAACAGTATAAATGGGACCAGAGTAACACTCACCTGTCATTTGGTTCAAGCTCGCCTGATGAAGGGACAAGAGATCCCGAAACGTCGCGATTAGGCTTGAACAATTCATTTTTGAGTCTCCATCAGGGGTAGAATGATGTAGAAGACCATAGTAAATTTGTAGAAGGTGGAATGGAGTTGCTTCCTCTGCCCAAAAAGGCCATGAGGCAAGGGTCACTTTTCTAATTTTTCTTTGGGGTTTATAGAGTTTTTCCATCCAAAAAGATGTTGATTTTTGAAACTCTGAGCGTCATACCTCACCAAACACCTAAACTTACCAGCCACTGTAGTGTGCAGCCCTAAGAGACACAGCACTAACCATTCTAGCCCTAATTTGGATTTTTTGTGCCAAAACTAAAATGTTTTTATCTGGTTTTAGACTCCTTCTGTGTTTGGGGGCCATTTTGTGAACCATGGGCATGTCTGAACATGTCTCAAAGCGGGCAGTTGAAGTGTGTGCCAGTGCACAACCTGGTTTTAGACTTTGTCTAAGCTATGGATTCTTTCCCCCTAACCAAGCCCGTGCCACGTCTCTGCACTTTGGGATACTGTGAGGACATGTCCATGGTGATCAAAATGGCCTCACCATAGTTGTGGGTCTTGCGGACTGTCTCATAGTACTCAGTGATCATTTAATAACATTTAATGGATTGATACAAAAATATCATTAGCACAAATTAGTGAAACACATTACAGTGGATTATGAAGCACCAAAAAGTGCTGATATTTAGTTTATTTAGAGTGTTTGCTGGGGGACACGCCCCCCTTCAGAAACAGTATAAATGGGACCAGAGTAACACTCACCTGTCATTTGGTTCAAGCTCGCCTGATGAAGGGACAAGAGATCCCGAAACGTCGCGATTAGGCTTGAACAATTCATTTTTGAGTCTCCATCAGGGGTAGAATGATGTAGAAGACCATAGTAAATTTGTAGAAGGTGGAATGGAGTTGCTTCCTCTGCCCAAAAAGGCCATGAGGCAAGGGTCACTTTTCTAATTTTTCTTTGGGGTTTATAGAGTTTTTCCATCCAAAAAGATGTTGATTTTTGAAACTCTGAGCGTCATACCTCACCAAACACCTAAACTTACCAGCCACTGTAGTGTGCAGCCCTAAGAGACACAGCACTAACCATTCTAGCCCTAATTTGGATTTTTTGTGCCAAAACTAAAATGTTTTTATCTGGTTTTAGACTCCTTCTGTGTTTGGGGGCCATTTTGTGAACCATGGGCATGTCTGAACATGTCTCAAAGCGGGCAGTTGAAGTGTGTGCCAGTGCACAACCTGGTTTTAGACTTTGTCTAAGCTATGGATTCTTTCCCCCTAACCAAGCCCGTGCCACGTCTCTGCACTTTGGGATACTGTGAGGACATGTCCATGGTGATCAAAATGGCCTCACCATAGTTGTGGGTCTTGCGGACTGTCTCATAGTACTCAGTGATCATTTAATAACATTTAATGGATTGATACAAAAATATCATTAGCACAAATTAGTGAAACACATTACAGTGGATTATGAAGCACCAAAAAGTGCTGATATTTAGTTTATTTAGAGTGTTTGCTGGGGGACACGCCCCCCTTCAGAAACAGTATAAATGGGACCAGAGTAACACTCACCTGTCATTTGGTTCAAGCTCGCCTGATGAAGGGACAAGAGATCCCGAAACGTCGCGATTAGGCTTGAACAATTCATTTTTGAGTCTCCATCAGGGGTAGAATGATGTAGAAGACCATAGTAAATTTGTAGAAGGTGGAATGGAGTTGCTTCCTCTGCCCAAAAAGGCCATGAGGCAAGGGTCACTTTTCTAATTTTTCTTTGGGGTTTATAGAGTTTTTCCATCCAAAAAGATGTTGATTTTTGAAACTCTGAGCGTCATACCTCACCAAACACCTAAACTTACCAGCCACTGTAGTGTGCAGCCCTAAGAGACACAGCACTAACCATTCTAGCCCTAATTTGGATTTTTTGTGCCAAAACTAAAATGTTTTTATCTGGTTTTAGACTCCTTCTGTGTTTGGGGGCCATTTTGTGAACCATGGGCATGTCTGAACATGTCTCAAAGCGGGCAGTTGAAGTGTGTGCCAGTGCACAACCTGGTTTTAGACTTTGTCTAAGCTATGGATTCTTTCCCCCTAACCAAGCCCGTGCCACGTCTCTGCACTTTGGGATACTGTGAGGACATGTCCATGGTGATCAAAATGGCCTCACCATAGTTGTGGGTCTTGCGGACTGTCTCATAGTACTCAGTGATCATTTAATAACATTTAATGGATTGATACAAAAATATCATTAGCACAAATTAGTGAAACACATTACAGTGGATTATGAAGCACCAAAAAGTGCTGATATTTAGTTTATTTAGAGTGTTTGCTGGGGGACACGCCCCCCTTCAGAAACAGTATAAATGGGACCAGAGTAACACTCACCTGTCATTTGGTTCAAGCTCGCCTGATGAAGGGACAAGAGATCCCGAAACGTCGCGATTAGGCTTGAACAATTCATTTTTGAGTCTCCATCAGGGGTAGAATGATGTAGAAGACCATAGTAAATTTGTAGAAGGTGGAATGGAGTTGCTTCCTCTGCCCAAAAAGGCCATGAGGCAAGGGTCACTTTTCTAATTTTTCTTTGGGGTTTATAGAGTTTTTCCATCCAAAAAGATGTTGATTTTTGAAACTCTGAGCGTCATACCTCACCAAACACCTAAACTTACCAGCCACTGTAGTGTGCAGCCCTAAGAGACACAGCACTAACCATTCTAGCCCTAATTTGGATTTTTTGTGCCAAAACTAAAATGTTTTTATCTGGTTTTAGACTCCTTCTGTGTTTGGGGGCCATTTTGTGAACCATGGGCATGTCTGAACATGTCTCAAAGCGGGCAGTTGAAGTGTGTGCCAGTGCACAACCTGGTTTTAGACTTTGTCTAAGCTATGGATTCTTTCCCCCTAACCAAGCCCGTGCCACGTCTCTGCACTTTGGGATACTGTGAGGACATGTCCATGGTGATCAAAATGGCCTCACCATAGTTGTGGGTCTTGCGGACTGTCTCATAGTACTCAGTGATCATTTAATAACATTTAATGGATTGATACAAAAATATCATTAGCACAAATTAGTGAAACACATTACAGTGGATTATGAAGCACCAAAAAGTGCTGATATTTAGTTTATTTAGAGTGTTTGCTGGGGGACACGCCCCCCTTCAGAAACAGTATAAATGGGACCAGAGTAACACTCACCTGTCATTTGGTTCAAGCTCGCCTGATGAAGGGACAAGAGATCCCGAAACGTCGCGATTAGGCTTGAACAATTCATTTTTGAGTCTCCATCAGGGGTAGAATGATGTAGAAGACCATAGTAAATTTGTAGAAGGTGGAATGGAGTTGCTTCCTCTGCCCAAAAAGGCCATGAGGCAAGGGTCACTTTTCTAATTTTTCTTTGGGGTTTATAGAGTTTTTCCATCCAAAAAGATGTTGATTTTTGAAACTCTGAGCGTCATACCTCACCAAACACCTAAACTTACCAGCCACTGTAGTGTGCAGCCCTAAGAGACACAGCACTAACCATTCTAGCCCTAATTTGGATTTTTTGTGCCAAAACTAAAATGTTTTTATCTGGTTTTAGACTCCTTCTGTGTTTGGGGGCCATTTTGTGAACCATGGGCATGTCTGAACATGTCTCAAAGCGGGCAGTTGAAGTGTGTGCCAGTGCACAACCTGGTTTTAGACTTTGTCTAAGCTATGGATTCTTTCCCCCTAACCAAGCCCGTGCCACGTCTCTGCACTTTGGGATACTGTGAGGACATGTCCATGGTGATCAAAATGGCCTCACCATAGTTGTGGGTCTTGCGGACTGTCTCATAGTACTCAGTGATCATTTAATAACATTTAATGGATTGATACAAAAATATCATTAGCACAAATTAGTGAAACACATTACAGTGGATTATGAAGCACCAAAAAGTGCTGATATTTAGTTTATTTAGAGTGTTTGCTGGGGGACACGCCCCCCTTCAGAAACAGTATAAATGGGACCAGAGTAACACTCACCTGTCATTTGGTTCAAGCTCGCCTGATGAAGGGACAAGAGATCCCGAAACGTCGCGATTAGGCTTGAACAATTCATTTTTGAGTCTCCATCAGGGGTAGAATGATGTAGAAGACCATAGTAAATTTGTAGAAGGTGGAATGGAGTTGCTTCCTCTGCCCAAAAAGGCCATGAGGCAAGGGTCACTTTTCTAATTTTTCTTTGGGGTTTATAGAGTTTTTCCATCCAAAAAGATGTTGATTTTTGAAACTCTGAGCGTCATACCTCACCAAACACCTAAACTTACCAGCCACTGTAGTGTGCAGCCCTAAGAGACACAGCACTAACCATTCTAGCCCTAATTTGGATTTTTTGTGCCAAAACTAAAATGTTTTTATCTGGTTTTAGACTCCTTCTGTGTTTGGGGGCCATTTTGTGAACCATGGGCATGTCTGAACATGTCTCAAAGCGGGCAGTTGAAGTGTGTGCCAGTGCACAACCTGGTTTTAGACTTTGTCTAAGCTATGGATTCTTTCCCCCTAACCAAGCCCGTGCCACGTCTCTGCACTTTGGGATACTGTGAGGACATGTCCATGGTGATCAAAATGGCCTCACCATAGTTGTGGGTCTTGCGGACTGTCTCATAGTACTCAGTGATCATTTAATAACATTTAATGGATTGATACAAAAATATCATTAGCACAAATTAGTGAAACACATTACAGTGGATTATGAAGCACCAAAAAGTGCTGATATTTAGTTTATTTAGAGTGTTTGCTGGGGGACACGCCCCCCTTCAGAAACAGTATAAATGGGACCAGAGTAACACTCACCTGTCATTTGGTTCAAGCTCGCCTGATGAAGGGACAAGAGATCCCGAAACGTCGCGATTAGGCTTGAACAATTCATTTTTGAGTCTCCATCAGGGGTAGAATGATGTAGAAGACCATAGTAAATTTGTAGAAGGTGGAATGGAGTTGCTTCCTCTGCCCAAAAAGGCCATGAGGCAAGGGTCACTTTTCTAATTTTTCTTTGGGGTTTATAGAGTTTTTCCATCCAAAAAGATGTTGATTTTTGAAACTCTGAGCGTCATACCTCACCAAACACCTAAACTTACCAGCCACTGTAGTGTGCAGCCCTAAGAGACACAGCACTAACCATTCTAGCCCTAATTTGGATTTTTTGTGCCAAAACTAAAATGTTTTTATCTGGTTTTAGACTCCTTCTGTGTTTGGGGGCCATTTTGTGAACCATGGGCATGTCTGAACATGTCTCAAAGCGGGCAGTTGAAGTGTGTGCCAGTGCACAACCTGGTTTTAGACTTTGTCTAAGCTATGGATTCTTTCCCCCTAACCAAGCCCGTGCCACGTCTCTGCACTTTGGGATACTGTGAGGACATGTCCATGGTGATCAAAATGGCCTCACCATAGTTGTGGGTCTTGCGGACTGTCTCATAGTACTCAGTGATCATTTAATAACATTTAATGGATTGATACAAAAATATCATTAGCACAAATTAGTGAAACACATTACAGTGGATTATGAAGCACCAAAAAGTGCTGATATTTAGTTTATTTAGAGTGTTTGCTGGGGGACACGCCCCCCTTCAGAAACAGTATAAATGGGACCAGAGTAACACTCACCTGTCATTTGGTTCAAGCTCGCCTGATGAAGGGACAAGAGATCCCGAAACGTCGCGATTAGGCTTGAACAATTCATTTTTGAGTCTCCATCAGGGGTAGAATGATGTAGAAGACCATAGTAAATTTGTAGAAGGTGGAATGGAGTTGCTTCCTCTGCCCAAAAAGGCCATGAGGCAAGGGTCACTTTTCTAATTTTTCTTTGGGGTTTATAGAGTTTTTCCATCCAAAAAGATGTTGATTTTTGAAACTCTGAGCGTCATACCTCACCAAACACCTAAACTTACCAGCCACTGTAGTGTGCAGCCCTAAGAGACACAGCACTAACCATTCTAGCCCTAATTTGGATTTTTTGTGCCAAAACTAAAATGTTTTTATCTGGTTTTAGACTCCTTCTGTGTTTGGGGGCCATTTTGTGAACCATGGGCATGTCTGAACATGTCTCAAAGCGGGCAGTTGAAGTGTGTGCCAGTGCACAACCTGGTTTTAGACTTTGTCTAAGCTATGGATTCTTTCCCCCTAACCAAGCCCGTGCCACGTCTCTGCACTTTGGGATACTGTGAGGACATGTCCATGGTGATCAAAATGGCCTCACCATAGTTGTGGGTCTTGCGGACTGTCTCATAGTACTCAGTGATCATTTAATAACATTTAATGGATTGATACAAAAATATCATTAGCACAAATTAGTGAAACACATTACAGTGGATTATGAAGCACCAAAAAGTGCTGATATTTAGTTTATTTAGAGTGTTTGCTGGGGGACACGCCCCCCTTCAGAAACAGTATAAATGGGACCAGAGTAACACTCACCTGTCATTTGGTTCAAGCTCGCCTGATGAAGGGACAAGAGATCCCGAAACGTCGCGATTAGGCTTGAACAATTCATTTTTGAGTCTCCATCAGGGGTAGAATGATGTAGAAGACCATAGTAAATTTGTAGAAGGTGGAATGGAGTTGCTTCCTCTGCCCAAAAAGGCCATGAGGCAAGGGTCACTTTTCTAATTTTTCTTTGGGGTTTATAGAGTTTTTCCATCCAAAAAGATGTTGATTTTTGAAACTCTGAGCGTCATACCTCACCAAACACCTAAACTTACCAGCCACTGTAGTGTGCAGCCCTAAGAGACACAGCACTAACCATTCTAGCCCTAATTTGGATTTTTTGTGCCAAAACTAAAATGTTTTTATCTGGTTTTAGACTCCTTCTGTGTTTGGGGGCCATTTTGTGAACCATGGGCATGTCTGAACATGTCTCAAAGCGGGCAGTTGAAGTGTGTGCCAGTGCACAACCTGGTTTTAGACTTTGTCTAAGCTATGGATTCTTTCCCCCTAACCAAGCCCGTGCCACGTCTCTGCACTTTGGGATACTGTGAGGACATGTCCATGGTGATCAAAATGGCCTCACCATAGTTGTGGGTCTTGCGGACTGTCTCATAGTACTCAGTGATCATTTAATAACATTTAATGGATTGATACAAAAATATCATTAGCACAAATTAGTGAAACACATTACAGTGGATTATGAAGCACCAAAAAGTGCTGATATTTAGTTTATTTAGAGTGTTTGCTGGGGGACACGCCCCCCTTCAGAAACAGTATAAATGGGACCAGAGTAACACTCACCTGTCATTTGGTTCAAGCTCGCCTGATGAAGGGACAAGAGATCCCGAAACGTCGCGATTAGGCTTGAACAATTCATTTTTGAGTCTCCATCAGGGGTAGAATGATGTAGAAGACCATAGTAAATTTGTAGAAGGTGGAATGGAGTTGCTTCCTCTGCCCAAAAAGGCCATGAGGCAAGGGTCACTTTTCTAATTTTTCTTTGGGGTTTATAGAGTTTTTCCATCCAAAAAGATGTTGATTTTTGAAACTCTGAGCGTCATACCTCACCAAACACCTAAACTTACCAGCCACTGTAGTGTGCAGCCCTAAGAGACACAGCACTAACCATTCTAGCCCTAATTTGGATTTTTTGTGCCAAAACTAAAATGTTTTTATCTGGTTTTAGACTCCTTCTGTGTTTGGGGGCCATTTTGTGAACCATGGGCATGTCTGAACATGTCTCAAAGCGGGCAGTTGAAGTGTGTGCCAGTGCACAACCTGGTTTTAGACTTTGTCTAAGCTATGGATTCTTTCCCCCTAACCAAGCCCGTGCCACGTCTCTGCACTTTGGGATACTGTGAGGACATGTCCATGGTGATCAAAATGGCCTCACCATAGTTGTGGGTCTTGCGGACTGTCTCATAGTACTCAGTGATCATTTAATAACATTTAATGGATTGATACAAAAATATCATTAGCACAAATTAGTGAAACACATTACAGTGGATTATGAAGCACCAAAAAGTGCTGATATTTAGTTTATTTAGAGTGTTTGCTGGGGGACACGCCCCCCTTCAGAAACAGTATAAATGGGACCAGAGTAACACTCACCTGTCATTTGGTTCAAGCTCGCCTGATGAAGGGACAAGAGATCCCGAAACGTCGCGATTAGGCTTGAACAATTCATTTTTGAGTCTCCATCAGGGGTAGAATGATGTAGAAGACCATAGTAAATTTGTAGAAGGTGGAATGGAGTTGCTTCCTCTGCCCAAAAAGGCCATGAGGCAAGGGTCACTTTTCTAATTTTTCTTTGGGGTTTATAGAGTTTTTCCATCCAAAAAGATGTTGATTTTTGAAACTCTGAGCGTCATACCTCACCAAACACCTAAACTTACCAGCCACTGTAGTGTGCAGCCCTAAGAGACACAGCACTAACCATTCTAGCCCTAATTTGGATTTTTTGTGCCAAAACTAAAATGTTTTTATCTGGTTTTAGACTCCTTCTGTGTTTGGGGGCCATTTTGTGAACCATGGGCATGTCTGAACATGTCTCAAAGCGGGCAGTTGAAGTGTGTGCCAGTGCACAACCTGGTTTTAGACTTTGTCTAAGCTATGGATTCTTTCCCCCTAACCAAGCCCGTGCCACGTCTCTGCACTTTGGGATACTGTGAGGACATGTCCATGGTGATCAAAATGGCCTCACCATAGTTGTGGGTCTTGCGGACTGTCTCATAGTACTCAGTGATCATTTAATAACATTTAATGGATTGATACAAAAATATCATTAGCACAAATTAGTGAAACACATTACAGTGGATTATGAAGCACCAAAAAGTGCTGATATTTAGTTTATTTAGAGTGTTTGCTGGGGGACACGCCCCCCTTCAGAAACAGTATAAATGGGACCAGAGTAACACTCACCTGTCATTTGGTTCAAGCTCGCCTGATGAAGGGACAAGAGATCCCGAAACGTCGCGATTAGGCTTGAACAATTCATTTTTGAGTCTCCATCAGGGGTAGAATGATGTAGAAGACCATAGTAAATTTGTAGAAGGTGGAATGGAGTTGCTTCCTCTGCCCAAAAAGGCCATGAGGCAAGGGTCACTTTTCTAATTTTTCTTTGGGGTTTATAGAGTTTTTCCATCCAAAAAGATGTTGATTTTTGAAACTCTGAGCGTCATACCTCACCAAACACCTAAACTTACCAGCCACTGTAGTGTGCAGCCCTAAGAGACACAGCACTAACCATTCTAGCCCTAATTTGGATTTTTTGTGCCAAAACTAAAATGTTTTTATCTGGTTTTAGACTCCTTCTGTGTTTGGGGGCCATTTTGTGAACCATGGGCATGTCTGAACATGTCTCAAAGCGGGCAGTTGAAGTGTGTGCCAGTGCACAACCTGGTTTTAGACTTTGTCTAAGCTATGGATTCTTTCCCCCTAACCAAGCCCGTGCCACGTCTCTGCACTTTGGGATACTGTGAGGACATGTCCATGGTGATCAAAATGGCCTCACCATAGTTGTGGGTCTTGCGGACTGTCTCATAGTACTCAGTGATCATTTAATAACATTTAATGGATTGATACAAAAATATCATTAGCACAAATTAGTGAAACACATTACAGTGGATTATGAAGCACCAAAAAGTGCTGATATTTAGTTTATTTAGAGTGTTTGCTGGGGGACACGCCCCCCTTCAGAAACAGTATAAATGGGACCAGAGTAACACTCACCTGTCATTTGGTTCAAGCTCGCCTGATGAAGGGACAAGAGATCCCGAAACGTCGCGATTAGGCTTGAACAATTCATTTTTGAGTCTCCATCAGGGGTAGAATGATGTAGAAGACCATAGTAAATTTGTAGAAGGTGGAATGGAGTTGCTTCCTCTGCCCAAAAAGGCCATGAGGCAAGGGTCACTTTTCTAATTTTTCTTTGGGGTTTATAGAGTTTTTCCATCCAAAAAGATGTTGATTTTTGAAACTCTGAGCGTCATACCTCACCAAACACCTAAACTTACCAGCCACTGTAGTGTGCAGCCCTAAGAGACACAGCACTAACCATTCTAGCCCTAATTTGGATTTTTTGTGCCAAAACTAAAATGTTTTTATCTGGTTTTAGACTCCTTCTGTGTTTGGGGGCCATTTTGTGAACCATGGGCATGTCTGAACATGTCTCAAAGCGGGCAGTTGAAGTGTGTGCCAGTGCACAACCTGGTTTTAGACTTTGTCTAAGCTATGGATTCTTTCCCCCTAACCAAGCCCGTGCCACGTCTCTGCACTTTGGGATACTGTGAGGACATGTCCATGGTGATCAAAATGGCCTCACCATAGTTGTGGGTCTTGCGGACTGTCTCATAGTACTCAGTGATCATTTAATAACATTTAATGGATTGATACAAAAATATCATTAGCACAAATTAGTGAAACACATTACAGTGGATTATGAAGCACCAAAAAGTGCTGATATTTAGTTTATTTAGAGTGTTTGCTGGGGGACACGCCCCCCTTCAGAAACAGTATAAATGGGACCAGAGTAACACTCACCTGTCATTTGGTTCAAGCTCGCCTGATGAAGGGACAAGAGATCCCGAAACGTCGCGATTAGGCTTGAACAATTCATTTTTGAGTCTCCATCAGGGGTAGAATGATGTAGAAGACCATAGTAAATTTGTAGAAGGTGGAATGGAGTTGCTTCCTCTGCCCAAAAAGGCCATGAGGCAAGGGTCACTTTTCTAATTTTTCTTTGGGGTTTATAGAGTTTTTCCATCCAAAAAGATGTTGATTTTTGAAACTCTGAGCGTCATACCTCACCAAACACCTAAACTTACCAACCACTGTAGTGTGCAGCCCTAAGAGACACAGCACTAACCATTCTAGCCCTAATTTGGATTTTTTGTGCCAAAACTAAAATGTTTTTATCTGGTTTTAGACTCCTTCTGTGTTTGGGGGCCATTTTGTGAACCATGGGCATGTCTGAACATGTCTCAAAGCGGGCAGTTGAAGTGTGTGCCAGTGCACAACCTGGTTTTAGACTTTGTCTAAGCTATGGATTCTTTCCCCCTAACCTAACCCTAACCCTAACCCTAACCTAACCCTAACCCTAACCTAACCCTAACCCTAACCCTAACCTAACCTAACCCTAACCTAACCCTAAATCTAGCCCCGAACCAACACTTAAACCTAAACCTACCGTTGGTAGACCTAAGGACTAAATCTAGCCCCGAACCAACACTTAAACCTAAACCTACCGTCGGTAGACCTAAGGACTAAATCTAGGCCCGAGCCAACACTTAACCTAAACCTACCGTTCGTAGCCCTATGGACTTGAACCCTAGTCTTCCCAACACAACGGAACTACAAGCTAAGAGTTACCTGACGTTAACTTGACCACAATTTGAGCAAAGGCTGGTCGCAGTCAATTTTGAAACCTTAAACAGCACTCGCTGACGGAATGCAATGCCCGATCAGGATTATCGGGCAGTGACTTTCGGGTTACTGCCTGATTCGCTGGTCTGGAGTAAGTTTAGTCAAAAACTTTGCGTTCCCAGAGCCGATTGATGTTCAGATCGAACTTCGAACCAACCTTCGCACTAAATCTAACCGAAACCGAATTCCTGGTCTTCCACATTCTTAGCCCCATGCCTACTAAGGCTATTCTCCTGGAATGGGAGATAGATAAAGGCTTCCTTGGTATAGTCAGACATGCGTCGGCCCGTGCACTATCCTCAGTCTCCCTACTTCAAACTTTCCTAGACGGGTGCTAGGTTGGGGGGAGCTGTTGTAATTTTTCTAACCTAACCTTCGCCAGAGCCATCGGACTTGACATACCAGATTTTACGCACAGAATCCTCTATAGGGGCTTGTTTTTTGAATGCGATTTGAAATTCGCTCCCTCCGATGTCTCCTTCCTGTTTGTGCGGGGAGGAGATGTGGGAGGGGGAGGTGAACCTAAGCCCAGACAGGCTTTTTGGGGGGGCGTGTGGCCCAGACAGGTCTATCGCCTCCTGGTTCACTGTAAATAATTTCATTTAGCATTTAGATACAAAAGATTTCATCCTATTCAAGAATGTCGACAAACCAGGATTTCAGACACTAAACCTAGCATTGGTAGACCCAGGAACTAAATCTAGCCACGAACCAACACTTCGCCTAAACCTAGCATTGGTAGAACAAGGAACTAAATCTAGCCTGGAACCAAGACGTCGCCTAGCCACGAACCAACACTTCGCCTAAACCTAGCATTGGTAGACCCAGCAACTAAATCTGACCTCGGACCAAGACGTCGCTTAAACCTAGCATTGGTAGACCCAGAAACTAAATCTAGGCCCGAACCAACACTTCGCCTAAACCTAGCATTGGTAGACCAAGGAACTAAATCTAGCGTCGGACCAGGACGTCGCCTAAACCTAGCATTGGTAGACCCAGGAACTAAATCTAGCCTGGAACCAAGACGTCGCCTAGCCACGAACCAATACTTCGCCTAAACCTAGCATTGGTAGACCCAGCAACTAAATCTGACCTCGGACCAAGACGTCGCTTAAACCTAGTATTGGTAGACCCAGAAACTAAATCTAGGCCCGAACCAACACTTCGCCTAAACCTAGCATTGGTAGACCAAGGAACTAAATCTAGCCTCGGACCAAGACGTCGCCTAAACCTAGCATTGGTAGACCCAGGAACTAAATCTAGCCTGGAACCAAGACGTCGCCTAGCCACGAACCAACACTTCGCCTAAACCTAGCATTGGTAGACCCAGCAACTAAATCTGACCTCGGACCAAGACGTCGCTTAAACCTAGCATTGGTAGACCCAGAAACTAAATCTAGGCCCGAACCAACACTTCGCCTAAACCTAGCATTGGTTGACCCAGTAACTAAATCTAACCTCGGACCAAGACGTCGCCTAAACCTAGCATTGGTAGACCCAGGAACTAAATCTAGGCCCGAACCAACACTTTGCCTAAACCTAGTATTGGTAGACCAAGGAACTAAATCTAGCCTGGAACCAAGATGTCGCCTAGCCTCGAACCAACACTTCGCCTAAACCTAGCATTGGTACACCCAGGAACTAAATCTAGCCTCGGACCAAGACGTCGCCTAAACCTAGCATTGGTAGACCCAGGAAATAAATCAAGGCCCGAACCAACACTTCGCCTAAACCTAGCACTGGTAGACCCAGGAACTAAATCTAGGCCCGAACCAACACAGTAATTCAGCTCCAAGCTAAACGTATTCTACCCGCAAATGAAGAATAACTTAACTGCGATCAAGGCACAACTTATACCACAACCCAAGGGTAACCCAATTATAACCGAGAGACAACATAACTGCAGATTAAAACCAAAAATTTGAAGAATAACCCAACTATAACCTTCAAGCAACGTAACCATAACGTAACCACAACCTAGGAGTAACCTGACGGTAACTTAACCAGAACTGGAGCAAAAACTGGTTGCAGTCAATTTGAAACGTAATTATAGCTTACTTGCAGTGTATTCCATATGTTTTCTTAACCTTAATAGCACTTTATTAGGTTTAATTAACATAAAAGCCTGAGCCATTCTCTTGTCTGAAAGATGGGATCTAAGCGGATGTGAGAGGATTTAAGCTCAAGTTAGATTAACATTTAAAGCTCATTAATTACAGTATTTTAGCCTTATTAGTGTTCTTTTAAGAGTTAATTGATTAATATTAGCATTAGCATGCTAGCAGTAATGGACTGGCACCAGAAACAGAATATCTATACGATATAGATCCGCAAACAAGCGCCACAGCAACAAAAATACACCCTTTTTCCACCAAAAAACAGGCCAAAAACACACATTGGCTGAGCTGAATTGCATATGCAAATTACTGCTGTAAAAATCGGTTTAAAAAGGCTAAAAAAAGCTACTTATGCTTCATAAAAACTTAAGAAAACTTGCAGATATACTTTATGGACCGGGAGGATTCCAAAAGGATAGTCATCTCAAAATTATTTTTTTACTCACCGTCGTATAGTCAGGTAGGCCGAAACACAAAACCAGGGATTAATTTCCATTCATCTTCAGAAGTTATCGCATCCAGCGGTTATCCTTGTGTGAGGGTGATGTCTGTTTGCGTTGCCATAACTTTTAGGAGGGAGGTCTGGTAGAAGCTTGATGCTTGACATCCGCCAGTCACGACCTTCGACCTTTCGCCGTCCGTTGCCTTTTTTGGCGCTTATGTGGAAAATTCAGTCCTAAATTATGCTATTTTAGACTCGGTTATTATATTAAGGCCTCTAAATAATCTCAATGGCTACATAACCTTTTAACTCCACTATCTAAACATTCAAATTACAGATTGACCTTTGACCTTACGTGGTTGTTTTAGGCCATTTAGGGCGGCATTTCAGTCCTTATTTCTGTTATTAGACATCTAACTTTGACTTTTACATTGCTCTTTCTAATTTACTTCAACCTACACTGGTACTGCTTTATTGTTCAATGCAAGTAATAGCATTTAATGTTTTTAAAACTCGTTTTAAAGGACAAATTCGTTCAAAACTCAAACCAGGCCC
The DNA here is from genome assembly GCF_049309525.1 of Garra rufa. NCBI lineage: Eukaryota > Metazoa > Chordata > Actinopteri > Cypriniformes > Cyprinidae > Garra > Garra rufa. The sequence goes on along the minus strand of NW_027394433.1, from coordinate 14,436 downwards.
CAACTACACGATTGTGGGCCTGACCAAACTCGATTAGCAATTGGCTATGAGACACTCGCCTGGAAATGATCAACCAAGGCGGGCCGCCTCAGAGGAGGGTGTCTAGTGTTTAAAGTGCCGAAACACCCGATGAATCTGAGGTCCACTACTGATGAAGTGTCTTAAACATTTCCCTCTCGTAACCATACTTTGAGGGAGTAGAGAAAGTATGGCAAGAGTTGCCTCTTTGAAGAAATATTATACACATCTTCTACTTGATCTATCACCACTCAAACCAACACTCAACCTAAACCTACCGTTGGTAGACCTAAGGACTAAATCTAGCCCCGAACCAACACTTAAACCTAAACCTACCGTCGGTAGACCTAAGGACTAAATCTAGGCCCGAGCCAACACTTAACCTAAACCTACCGTTCGTAGCCCTATGGACTTGAACCCTAGTCTTCCCAACACAACGGAACTACAAGCTAAGAGTTACCTGACGTTAACTTGACCACAATTTGAGCAAAGGCTGGTCGCAGTCAATTTTGAAACCTTAAACAGCACTCGCTGACGGAATGCAATGCCCGATCAGGATTATCGGGCAGTGACTTTCGGGTTACTGCCTGATTCGCTGGTCTGGAGTAAGTTTAGTCAAAAACTTTGCGTTCCCAGAGCCGATTGATGTTCAGATCGAACTTCGAACCAACCTTCGCACTAAATCTAACCGAAACCGAATTCCTGGTCTTCCACATTCTTAGCCCCATGCCTACTAAGGCTATTCTCCTGGAATGGGAGATAGATAAAGGCTTCCTTGGTATAGTCAGACATGCGTCGGCCCGTGCACTATCCTCAGTCTCCCTACTTCAAACTTTCCTAGACGGGTGCTAGGTTGGGGGGAGCTGTTGTAATTTTTCTAACCTAACCTTCGCCAGAGCCATCGGACTTGACATACCAGATTTTACGCACAGAATCCTCTATAGGGGCTTGTTTTTTGAATGCGATTTGAAATTCGCTCCCTCCGATGTCTCCTTCCTGTTTGTGCGGGGAGGAGATGTGGGAGGGGGAGGTGAACCTAAGCCCAGACAGGCTTTTTGGGGGGGCGTGTGGCCCAGACAGGTCTATCGCCTCCTGGTTCACTGTAAATAATTTCATTTAGCATTTAGATACAAAAGATTTCATCCTATTCAAGAATGTCGACAAACCAGGATTTCAGACACTAAACCTAGCATTGGTAGACCCAGGAACTAAATCTAGCCACGAACCAACACTTCGCCTAAACCTAGCATTGGTAGAACAAGGAACTAAATCTAGCCTGGAACCAAGACGTCGCCTAGCCACGAACCAACACTTCGCCTAAACCTAGCATTGGTAGACCCAGCAACTAAATCTGACCTCGGACCAAGACGTCGCTTAAACCTAGCATTGGTAGACCCAGAAACTAAATCTAGGCCCGAACCAACACTTCGCCTAAACCTAGCATTGGTAGACCAAGGAACTAAATCTAGCGTCGGACCAGGACGTCGCCTAAACCTAGCATTGGTAGACCCAGGAACTAAATCTAGCCTGGAACCAAGACGTCGCCTAGCCACGAACCAATACTTCGCCTAAACCTAGCATTGGTAGACCCAGCAACTAAATCTGACCTCGGACCAAGACGTCGCTTAAACCTAGTATTGGTAGACCCAGAAACTAAATCTAGGCCCGAACCAACACTTCGCCTAAACCTAGCATTGGTAGACCAAGGAACTAAATCTAGCCTCGGACCAAGACGTCGCCTAAACCTAGCATTGGTAGACCCAGGAACTAAATCTAGCCTGGAACCAAGACGTCGCCTAGCCACGAACCAACACTTCGCCTAAACCTAGCATTGGTAGACCCAGCAACTAAATCTGACCTCGGACCAAGACGTCGCTTAAACCTAGCATTGGTAGACCCAGAAACTAAATCTAGGCCCGAACCAACACTTCGCCTAAACCTAGCATTGGTTGACCCAGTAACTAAATCTAACCTCGGACCAAGACGTCGCCTAAACCTAGCATTGGTAGACCCAGGAACTAAATCTAGGCCCGAACCAACACTTTGCCTAAACCTAGTATTGGTAGACCAAGGAACTAAATCTAGCCTGGAACCAAGATGTCGCCTAGCCTCGAACCAACACTTCGCCTAAACCTAGCATTGGTACACCCAGGAACTAAATCTAGCCTCGGACCAAGACGTCGCCTAAACCTAGCATTGGTAGACCCAGGAAATAAATCAAGGCCCGAACCAACACTTCGCCTAAACCTAGCACTGGTAGACCCAGGAACTAAATCTAGGCCCGAACCAACACAGTAATTCAGCTCCAAGCTAAACGTATTCTACCCGCAAATGAAGAATAACTTAACTGCGATCAAGGCACAACTTATACCACAACCCAAGGGTAACCCAATTATAACCGAGAGACAACATAACTGCAGATTAAAACCAAAAATTTGAAGAATAACCCAACTATAACCTTCAAGCAACGTAACCATAACGTAACCACAACCTAGGAGTAACCTGACGGTAACTTAACCAGAACTGGAGCAAAAACTGGTTGCAGTCAATTTGAAACGTAATTATAGCTTACTTGCAGTGTATTCCATATGTTTTCTTAACCTTAATAGCACTTTATTAGGTTTAATTAACATAAAAGCCTGAGCCATTCTCTTGTCTGAAAGATGGGATCTAAGCGGATGTGAGAGGATTTAAGCTCAAGTTAGATTAACATTTAAAGCTCATTAATTACAGTATTTTAGCCTTATTAGTGTTCTTTTAAGAGTTAATTGATTAATATTAGCATTAGCATGCTAGCAGTAATGGACTGGCACCAGAAACAGAATATCTATACGATATAGATCCGCAAACAAGCGCCACAGCAACAAAAATACACCCTTTTTCCACCAAAAAACAGGCCAAAAACACACATTGGCTGAGCTGAATTGCATATGCAAATTACTGCTGTAAAAATCGGTTTAAAAAGGCTAAAAAAAGCTACTTATGCTTCATAAAAACTTAAGAAAACTTGCAGATATACTTTATGGACCGGGAGGATTCCAAAAGGATAGTCATCTCAAAATTATTTTTTTACTCACCGTCGTATAGTCAGGTAGGCCGAAACACAAAACCAGGGATTAATTTCCATTCATCTTCAGAAGTTATCGCATCCAGCGGTTATCCTTGTGTGAGGGTGATGTCTGTTTGCGTTGCCATAACTTTTAGGAGGGAGGTCTGGTAGAAGCTTGATGCTTGACATCCGCCAGTCACGACCTTCGACCTTTCGCCGTCCGTTGCCTTTTTTGGCGCTTATGTGGAAAATTCAGTCCTAAATTATGCTATTTTAGACTCGGTTATTATATTAAGGCCTCTAAATAATCTCAATGGCTACATAACCTTTTAACTCCACTATCTAAACATTCAAATTACAGATTGACCTTTGACCTTACGTGGTTGTTTTAGGCCATTTAGGGCGGCATTTCAGTCCTTATTTCTGTTATTAGACATCTAACTTTGACTTTTACATTGCTCTTTCTAATTTACTTCAACCTACACTGGTACTGCTTTATTGTTCAATGCAAGTAATAGCATTTAATGTTTTTAAAACTCGTTTTAAAGGACAAATTCGTTCAAAACTCAAACCAGGCCCCAACTACACGATTGTGGGCCTGACCAAACTCGATTAGCAATTGGCTATGAGACACTCGCCTGGAAATGATCAACCAAGGCGGGCCGCCTCAGAGGAGGGTGTCTAGTGTTTAAAGTGCCGAAACACCCGATGAATCTGAGGTCCACTACTGATGAAGTGTCTTAAACATTTCCCTCTCGTAACCATACTTTGAGGGAGTAGAGAAAGTATGGCAAGAGTTGCCTCTTTGAAGAAATATTATACACATCTTCTACTTGATCTATCACCACTCAAACCAACACTCAACCTAAACCTACCGTTGGTAGACCTAAGGACTAAATCTAGCCCCGAACCAACACTTAAACCTAAACCTACCGTCGGTAGACCTAAGGACTAAATCTAGGCCCGAGCCAACACTTAACCTAAACCTACCGTTCGTAGCCCTATGGACTTGAACCCTAGTCTTCCCAACACAACGGAACTACAAGCTAAGAGTTACCTGACGTTAACTTGACCACAATTTGAGCAAAGGCTGGTCGCAGTCAATTTTGAAACCTTAAACAGCACTCGCTGACGGAATGCAATGCCCGATCAGGATTATCGGGCAGTGACTTTCGGGTTACTGCCTGATTCGCTGGTCTGGAGTAAGTTTAGTCAAAAACTTTGCGTTCCCAGAGCCGATTGATGTTCAGATCGAACTTCGAACCAACCTTCGCACTAAATCTAACCGAAACCGAATTCCTGGTCTTCCACATTCTTAGCCCCATGCCTACTAAGGCTATTCTCCTGGAATGGGAGATAGATAAAGGCTTCCTTGGTATAGTCAGACATGCGTCGGCCCGTGCACTATCCTCAGTCTCCCTACTTCAAACTTTCCTAGACGGGTGCTAGGTTGGGGGGAGCTGTTGTAATTTTTCTAACCTAACCCTAACATATCACACAGCACACCTAAACTTACCAGTCACTGTAGTGTGTAACCCTTGGAAACAGAGCCCTAAGTGTTTTAGCCCTAATTTGGGATTTTTTGTGGCAAAAACAAAAATGTTTTTATTTGGTTTTAGACCCCTGCCGTGTTTTGTGGGCCTGGGAGGCCATTTTGAGGGCCAGGGACATGTCTGGGCAAGCCCCAGAGCGGGCAGTTGAAGTGTGTGCCAGTGCACAACCTGGTTTTGGACTTTGTCTAAGCCATGGAAATTTCGGTCCCCTAACCAAGCCAGTGCCACGTCTCTGCACTTTGGGATTTTGCGAGGACATGTCCCATGGTTACCGGGGTGGTCTCACAAGGGCTCACATTCATGGTTGTGGGTCTTGCGGACTGTTTCCTTGAATTCAGTGATCACTTAATAACATTTTATGTATTGATACAGAAATATCACACACAAATTAGTGGGACACAGTACAGTGCAGCATGACGCCCCAAAAAGGGCTGAAATTAGGTTTATTTTGGTGTTTTGTGTGGGACACGCCCCCCCTTAGAAAAACTATAAATACGACAGAACATCAGAGACATTTCATTTGGTTCAAGCTCGCCTGAAGAAGGAACAAGAGGTTCCGAAACGTCGCGATTAGGCTTGAACAGTGCATTTTAGAGTCTCCATCGGTGGTGTTGACGATGTTGAAGACCACAGAAATTTATTAAGAGGTCCTGAGGGTTCTTTCCTCCACCCAAGAAGGTCGTGAGGTTGTTGGAGTCACTTTTGTTATTTTTCTTTGGAGTTTTGAGCGACATATCACACAGCACACCTAAACTTACCAGTCACTGTAGTGTGTAACCCTTGGAAACAGAGCCCTAAGTGTTTTAGCCCTAATTTGGGATTTTTTGTGGCAAAAACAAAAATGTTTTTATTTGGTTTTAGACCCCTGCCGTGTTTTGTGGGCCTGGGAGGCCATTTTGAGGGCCAGGGACATGTCTGGGCAAGCCCCAGAGCGGGCAGTTGAAGTGTGTGCCAGTGCACAACCTGGTTTTGGACTTTGTCTAAGCCATGGAAATTTCGGTCCCCTAACCAAGCCAGTGCCACGTCTCTGCACTTTGGGATTTTGCGAGGACATGTCCCATGGTTACCGGGGTGGTCTCACAAGGGCTCACATTCATGGTTGTGGGTCTTGCGGACTGTTTCCTTGAATTCAGTGATCACTTAATAACATTTTATGTATTGATACAGAAATATCACACACAAATTAGTGGGACACAGTACAGTGCAGCATGACGCCCCAAAAAGGGCTGAAATTAGGTTTATTTTGGTGTTTTGTGTGGGACACGCCCCCCCTTAGAAAAACTATAAATACGACAGAACATCAGAGACATTTCATTTGGTTCAAGCTCGCCTGAAGAAGGAACAAGAGGTTCCGAAACGTCGCGATTAGGCTTGAACAGTGCATTTTAGAGTCTCCATCGGTGGTGTTGACGATGTTGAAGACCACAGAAATTTATTAAGAGGTCCTGAGGGTTCTTTCCTCCACCCAAGAAGGTCGTGAGGTTGTTGGAGTCACTTTTGTTATTTTTCTTTGGAGTTTTGAGCGACATATCACACAGCACACCTAAACTTACCAGTCACTGTAGTGTGTAACCCTTGGAAACAGAGCCCTAAGTGTTTTAGCCCTAATTTGGGATTTTTTGTGGCAAAAACAAAAATGTTTTTATTTGGTTTTAGACCCCTGCCGTGTTTTGTGGGCCTGGGAGGCCATTTTGAGGGCCAGGGACATGTCTGGGCAAGCCCCAGAGCGGGCAGTTGAAGTGTGTGCCAGTGCACAACCTGGTTTTGGACTTTGTCTAAGCCATGGAAATTTCGGTCCCCTAACCAAGCCAGTGCCACGTCTCTGCACTTTGGGATTTTGCGAGGACATGTCCCATGGTTACCGGGGTGGTCTCACAAGGGCTCACATTCATGGTTGTGGGTCTTGCGGACTGTTTCCTTGAATTCAGTGATCACTTAATAACATTTTATGTATTGATACAGAAATATCACACACAAATTAGTGGGACACAGTACAGTGCAGCATGACGCCCCAAAAAGGGCTGAAATTAGGTTTATTTTGGTGTTTTGTGTGGGACACGCCCCCCCTTAGAAAAACTATAAATACGACAGAACATCAGAGACATTTCATTTGGTTCAAGCTCGCCTGAAGAAGGAACAAGAGGTTCCGAAACGTCGCGATTAGGCTTGAACAGTGCATTTTAGAGTCTCCATCGGTGGTGTTGACGATGTTGAAGACCACAGAAATTTATTAAGAGGTCCTGAGGGTTCTTTCCTCCACCCAAGAAGGTCGTGAGGTTGTTGGAGTCACTTTTGTTATTTTTCTTTGGAGTTTTGAGCGACATATCACACAGCACACCTAAACTTACCAGTCACTGTAGTGTGTAACCCTTGGAAACAGAGCCCTAAGTGTTTTAGCCCTAATTTGGGATTTTTTGTGGCAAAAACAAAAATGTTTTTATTTGGTTTTAGACCCCTGCCGTGTTTTGTGGGCCTGGGAGGCCATTTTGAGGGCCAGGGACATGTCTGGGCAAGCCCCAGAGCGGGCAGTTGAAGTGTGTGCCAGTGCACAACCTGGTTTTGGACTTTGTCTAAGCCATGGAAATTTCGGTCCCCTAACCAAGCCAGTGCCACGTCTCTGCACTTTGGGATTTTGCGAGGACATGTCCCATGGTTACCGGGGTGGTCTCACAAGGGCTCACATTCATGGTTGTGGGTCTTGCGGACTGTTTCCTTGAATTCAGTGATCACTTAATAACATTTTATGTATTGATACAGAAATATCACACACAAATTAGTGGGACACAGTACAGTGCAGCATGACGCCCCAAAAAGGGCTGAAATTAGGTTTATTTTGGTGTTTTGTGTGGGACACGCCCCCCCTTAGAAAAACTATAAATACGACAGAACATCAGAGACATTTCATTTGGTTCAAGCTCGCCTGAAGAAGGAACAAGAGGTTCCGAAACGTCGCGATTAGGCTTGAACAGTGCATTTTAGAGTCTCCATCGGTGGTGTTGACGATGTTGAAGACCACAGAAATTTATTAAGAGGTCCTGAGGGTTCTTTCCTCCACCCAAGAAGGTCGTGAGGTTGTTGGAGTCACTTTTGTTATTTTTCTTTGGAGTTTTGAGCGACATATCACACAGCACACCTAAACTTACCAGTCACTGTAGTGTGTAACCCTTGGAAACAGAGCCCTAAGTGTTTTAGCCCTAATTTGGGATTTTTTGTGGCAAAAACAAAAATGTTTTTATTTGGTTTTAGACCCCTGCCGTGTTTTGTGGGCCTGGGAGGCCATTTTGAGGGCCAGGGACATGTCTGGGCAAGCCCCAGAGCGGGCAGTTGAAGTGTGTGCCAGTGCACAACCTGGTTTTGGACTTTGTCTAAGCCATGGAAATTTCGGTCCCCTAACCAAGCCAGTGCCACGTCTCTGCACTTTGGGATTTTGCGAGGACATGTCCCATGGTTACCGGGGTGGTCTCACAAGGGCTCACATTCATGGTTGTGGGTCTTGCGGACTGTTTCCTTGAATTCAGTGATCACTTAATAACATTTTATGTATTGATACAGAAATATCACACACAAATTAGTGGGACACAGTACAGTGCAGCATGACGCCCCAAAAAGGGCTGAAATTAGGTTTATTTTGGTGTTTTGTGTGGGACACGCCCCCCCTTAGAAAAACTATAAATACGACAGAACATCAGAGACATTTCATTTGGTTCAAGCTCGCCTGAAGAAGGAACAAGAGGTTCCGAAACGTCGCGATTAGGCTTGAACAGTGCATTTTAGAGTCTCCATCGGTGGTGTTGACGATGTTGAAGACCACAGAAATTTATTAAGAGGTCCTGAGGGTTCTTTCCTCCACCCAAGAAGGTCGTGAGGTTGTTGGAGTCACTTTTGTTATTTTTCTTTGGAGTTTTGAGCGACATATCACACAGCACACCTAAACTTACCAGTCACTGTAGTGTGTAACCCTTGGAAACAGAGCCCTAAGTGTTTTAGCCCTAATTTGGGATTTTTTGTGGCAAAAACAAAAATGTTTTTATTTGGTTTTAGACCCCTGCCGTGTTTTGTGGGCCTGGGAGGCCATTTTGAGGGCCAGGGACATGTCTGGGCAAGCCCCAGAGCGGGCAGTTGAAGTGTGTGCCAGTGCACAACCTGGTTTTGGACTTTGTCTAAGCCATGGAAATTTCGGTCCCCTAACCAAGCCAGTGCCACGTCTCTGCACTTTGGGATTTTGCGAGGACATGTCCCATGGTTACCGGGGTGGTCTCACAAGGGCTCACATTCATGGTTGTGGGTCTTGCGGACTGTTTCCTTGAATTCAGTGATCACTTAATAACATTTTATGTATTGATACAGAAATATCACACACAAATTAGTGGGACACAGTACAGTGCAGCATGACGCCCCAAAAAGGGCTGAAATTAGGTTTATTTTGGTGTTTTGTGTGGGACACGCCCCCCCTTAGAAAAACTATAAATACGACAGAACATCAGAGACATTTCATTTGGTTCAAGCTCGCCTGAAGAAGGAACAAGAGGTTCCGAAACGTCGCGATTAGGCTTGAACAGTGCATTTTAGAGTCTCCATCGGTGGTGTTGACGATGTTGAAGACCACAGAAATTTATTAAGAGGTCCTGAGGGTTCTTTCCTCCACCCAAGAAGGTCGTGAGGTTGTTGGAGTCACTTTTGTTATTTTTCTTTGGAGTTTTGAGCGACATATCACACAGCACACCTAAACTTACCAGTCACTGTAGTGTGTAACCCTTGGAAACAGAGCCCTAAGTGTTTTAGCCCTAATTTGGGATTTTTTGTGGCAAAAACAAAAATGTTTTTATTTGGTTTTAGACCCCTGCCGTGTTTTGTGGGCCTGGGAGGCCATTTTGAGGGCCAGGGACATGTCTGGGCAAGCCCCAGAGCGGGCAGTTGAAGTGTGTGCCAGTGCACAACCTGGTTTTGGACTTTGTCTAAGCCATGGAAATTTCGGTCCCCTAACCAAGCCAGTGCCACGTCTCTGCACTTTGGGATTTTGCGAGGACATGTCCCATGGTTACCGGGGTGGTCTCACAAGGGCTCACATTCATGGTTGTGGGTCTTGCGGACTGTTTCCTTGAATTCAGTGATCACTTAATAACATTTTATGTATTGATACAGAAATATCACACACAAATTAGTGGGACACAGTACAGTGCAGCATGACGCCCCAAAAAGGGCTGAAATTAGGTTTATTTTGGTGTTTTGTGTGGGACACGCCCCCCCTTAGAAAAACTATAAATACGACAGAACATCAGAGACATTTCATTTGGTTCAAGCTCGCCTGAAGAAGGAACAAGAGGTTCCGAAACGTCGCGATTAGGCTTGAACAGTGCATTTTAGAGTCTCCATCGGTGGTGTTGACGATGTTGAAGACCACAGAAATTTATTAAGAGGTCCTGAGGGTTCTTTCCTCCACCCAAGAAGGTCGTGAGGTTGTTGGAGTCACTTTTGTTATTTTTCTTTGGAGTTTTGAGCGACATATCACACAGCACACCTAAACTTACCAGTCACTGTAGTGTGTAACCCTTGGAAACAGAGCCCTAAGTGTTTTAGCCCTAATTTGGGATTTTTTGTGGCAAAAACAAAAATGTTTTTATTTGGTTTTAGACCCCTGCCGTGTTTTGTGGGCCTGGGAGGCCATTTTGAGGGCCAGGGACATGTCTGGGCAAGCCCCAGAGCGGGCAGTTGAAGTGTGTGCCAGTGCACAACCTGGTTTTGGACTTTGTCTAAGCCATGGAAATTTCGGTCCCCTAACCAAGCCAGTGCCACGTCTCTGCACTTTGGGATTTTGCGAGGACATGTCCCATGGTTACCGGGGTGGTCTCACAAGGGCTCACATTCATGGTTGTGGGTCTTGCGGACTGTTTCCTTGAATTCAGTGATCACTTAATAACATTTTATGTATTGATACAGAAATATCACACACAAATTAGTGGGACACAGTACAGTGCAGCATGACGCCCCAAAAAGGGCTGAAATTAGGTTTATTTTGGTGTTTTGTGTGGGACACGCCCCCCCTTAGAAAAACTATAAATACGACAGAACATCAGAGACATTTCATTTGGTTCAAGCTCGCCTGAAGAAGGAACAAGAGGTTCCGAAACGTCGCGATTAGGCTTGAACAGTGCATTTTAGAGTCTCCATCGGTGGTGTTGACGATGTTGAAGACCACAGAAATTTATTAAGAGGTCCTGAGGGTTCTTTCCTCCACCCAAGAAGGTCGTGAGGTTGTTGGAGTCACTTTTGTTATTTTTCTTTGGAGTTTTGAGCGACATATCACACAGCACACCTAAACTTACCAGTCACTGTAGTGTGTAACCCTTGGAAACAGAGCCCTAAGTGTTTTAGCCCTAATTTGGGATTTTTTGTGGCAAAAACAAAAATGTTTTTATTTGGTTTTAGACCCCTGCCGTGTTTTGTGGGCCTGGGAGGCCATTTTGAGGGCCAGGGACATGTCTGGGCAAGCCCCAGAGCGGGCAGTTGAAGTGTGTGCCAGTGCACAACCTGGTTTTGGACTTTGTCTAAGCCATGGAAATTTCGGTCCCCTAACCAAGCCAGTGCCACGTCTCTGCACTTTGGGATTTTGCGAGGACATGTCCCATGGTTACCGGGGTGGTCTCACAAGGGCTCACATTCATGGTTGTGGGTCTTGCGGACTGTTTCCTTGAATTCAGTGATCACTTAATAACATTTTATGTATTGATACAGAAATATCACACACAAATTAGTGGGACACAGTACAGTGCAGCATGACGCCCCAAAAAGGGCTGAAATTAGGTTTATTTTGGTGTTTTGTGTGGGACACGCCCCCCCTTAGAAAAACTATAAATACGACAGAACATCAGAGACATTTCATTTGGTTCAAGCTCGCCTGAAGAAGGAACAAGAGGTTCCGAAACGTCGCGATTAGGCTTGAACAGTGCATTTTAGAGTCTCCATCGGTGGTGTTGACGATGTTGAAGACCACAGAAATTTATTAAGAGGTCCTGAGGGTTCTTTCCTCCACCCAAGAAGGTCGTGAGGTTGTTGGAGTCACTTTTGTTATTTTTCTTTGGAGTTTTGAGCGACATATCACACAGCACACCTAAACTTACCAGTCACTGTAGTGTGTAACCCTTGGAAACAGAGCCCTAAGTGTTTTAGCCCTAATTTGGGATTTTTTGTGGCAAAAACAAAAATGTTTTTATTTGGTTTTAGACCCCTGCCGTGTTTTGTGGGCCTGGGAGGCCATTTTGAGGGCCAGGGACATGTCTGGGCAAGCCCCAGAGCGGGCAGTTGAAGTGTGTGCCAGTGCACAACCTGGTTTTGGACTTTGTCTAAGCCATGGAAATTTCGGTCCCCTAACCAAGCCAGTGCCACGTCTCTGCACTTTGGGATTTTGCGAGGACATGTCCCATGGTTACCGGGGTGGTCTCACAAGGGCTCACATTCATGGTTGTGGGTCTTGCGGACTGTTTCCTTGAATTCAGTGATCACTTAATAACATTTTATGTATTGATACAGAAATATCACACACAAATTAGTGGGACACAGTACAGTGCAGCATGACGCCCCAAAAAGGGCTGAAATTAGGTTTATTTTGGTGTTTTGTGTGGGACACGCCCCCCCTTAGAAAAACTATAAATACGACAGAACATCAGAGACATTTCATTTGGTTCAAGCTCGCCTGAAGAAGGAACAAGAGGTTCCGAAACGTCGCGATTAGGCTTGAACAGTGCATTTTAGAGTCTCCATCGGTGGTGTTGACGATGTTGAAGACCACAGAAATTTATTAAGAGGTCCTGAGGGTTCTTTCCTCCACCCAAGAAGGTCGTGAGGTTGTTGGAGTCACTTTTGTTATTTTTCTTTGGAGTTTTGAGCGACATATCACACAGCACACCTAAACTTACCAGTCACTGTAGTGTGTAACCCTTGGAAACAGAGCCCTAAGTGTTTTAGCCCTAATTTGGGATTTTTTGTGGCAAAAACAAAAATGTTTTTATTTGGTTTTAGACCCCTGCCGTGTTTTGTGGGCCTGGGAGGCCATTTTGAGGGCCAGGGACATGTCTGGGCAAGCCCCAGAGCGGGCAGTTGAAGTGTGTGCCAGTGCACAACCTGGTTTTGGACTTTGTCTAAGCCATGGAAATTTCGGTCCCCTAACCAAGCCAGTGCCACGTCTCTGCACTTTGGGATTTTGCGAGGACATGTCCCATGGTTACCGGGGTGGTCTCACAAGGGCTCACATTCATGGTTGTGGGTCTTGCGGACTGTTTCCTTGAATTCAGTGATCACTTAATAACATTTTATGTATTGATACAGAAATATCACACACAAATTAGTGGGACACAGTACAGTGCAGCATGACGCCCCAAAAAGGGCTGAAATTAGGTTTATTTTGGTGTTTTGTGTGGGACACGCCCCCCCTTAGAAAAACTATAAATACGACAGAACATCAGAGACATTTCATTTGGTTCAAGCTCGCCTGAAGAAGGAACAAGAGGTTCCGAAACGTCGCGATTAGGCTTGAACAGTGCATTTTAGAGTCTCCATCGGTGGTGTTGACGATGTTGAAGACCACAGAAATTTATTAAGAGGTCCTGAGGGTTCTTTCCTCCACCCAAGAAGGTCGTGAGGTTGTTGGAGTCACTTTTGTTATTTTTCTTTGGAGTTTTGAGCGACATATCACACAGCACACCTAAACTTACCAGTCACTGTAGTGTGTAACCCTTGGAAACAGAGCCCTAAGTGTTTTAGCCCTAATTTGGGATTTTTTGTGGCAAAAACAAAAATGTTTTTATTTGGTTTTAGACCCCTGCCGTGTTTTGTGGGCCTGGGAGGCCATTTTGAGGGCCAGGGACATGTCTGGGCAAGCCCCAGAGCGGGCAGTTGAAGTGTGTGCCAGTGCACAACCTGGTTTTGGACTTTGTCTAAGCCATGGAAATTTCGGTCCCCTAACCAAGCCAGTGCCACGTCTCTGCACTTTGGGATTTTGCGAGGACATGTCCCATGGTTACCGGGGTGGTCTCACAAGGGCTCACATTCATGGTTGTGGGTCTTGCGGACTGTTTCCTTGAATTCAGTGATCACTTAATAACATTTTATGTATTGATACAGAAATATCACACACAAATTAGTGGGACACAGTACAGTGCAGCATGACGCCCCAAAAAGGGCTGAAATTAGGTTTATTTTGGTGTTTTGTGTGGGACACGCCCCCCCTTAGAAAAACTATAAATACGACAGAACATCAGAGACATTTCATTTGGTTCAAGCTCGCCTGAAGAAGGAACAAGAGGTTCCGAAACGTCGCGATTAGGCTTGAACAGTGCATTTTAGAGTCTCCATCGGTGGTGTTGACGATGTTGAAGACCACAGAAATTTATTAAGAGGTCCTGAGGGTTCTTTCCTCCACCCAAGAAGGTCGTGAGGTTGTTGGAGTCACTTTTGTTATTTTTCTTTGGAGTTTTGAGCGACATATCACACAGCACACCTAAACTTACCAGTCACTGTAGTGTGTAACCCTTGGAAACAGAGCCCTAAGTGTTTTAGCCCTAATTTGGGATTTTTTGTGGCAAAAACAAAAATGTTTTTATTTGGTTTTAGACCCCTGCCGTGTTTTGTGGGCCTGGGAGGCCATTTTGAGGGCCAGGGACATGTCTGGGCAAGCCCCAGAGCGGGCAGTTGAAGTGTGTGCCAGTGCACAACCTGGTTTTGGACTTTGTCTAAGCCATGGAAATTTCGGTCCCCTAACCAAGCCAGTGCCACGTCTCTGCACTTTGGGATTTTGCGAGGACATGTCCCATGGTTACCGGG